>NW_005316187.1:0-1011 GCF_000412655.1 Myotis brandtii
TCGATGCTCAACCACTGAGACACACTGGCCAGGTGAGTTTGTATACTTCTTTTTTCCTCTACCCTTATACAGAAAAGGAAAGTGCCACATAGATTAGCACCAGATACATAATAAGTATTCAATTGAGATTTGTAATGGAGAGTCATCTACTCAGCAAATCTTGCTGAGTCCCTACTATGTGCCAGATACATTTCTCAGAAAGGAGGTACTACAGCAAGAAAAACAGATAAAGCCCCTGTCCTTGTGGAACTTACAGTCTTGCATGGGAAGGAATGAGAAAGTGTCCTCAGAATTCCATGGGACAACTCAGGCCACATGCACTGCAACATTTCAATACTCAAAGTTTGGGCACTTCAGCCCTTGGTCCCAGACAATTACTGTAATTCTCTTTGACTTTAGCTGTAGTCTTACTGTTCTAATAGAGAAGCAGCCCCAAACTCCATCTGTTCAAACCCTGTCCAAGGGCCCATTAAGACTAGGAGCTCTTACAGTACTCAGATTTGAAGTTAACATGAAGCATGTCATGGCCCAGTCACCTGGAAGACTGAAAGAGGCTGGAACTTGGCTCCAAGAATGACATAGTCATTTATTGTGTTCTCCCTCAGAGCCTGAGCTCCTTCACTGTGTCTTCACTCCCCTGTCACCGAGGCCATTCAGCAGGTGACTGTCCTGGCACATCCACACATAACTATTACTCCAGTTCCTGTAAAACACTTCATCAATTGTTTGGCTAAAATCAAGATTGATGGTGTTACTCATACTACCTTTATCTACTAATTCAATTACTCTATTTAAAAAAAATAGAAGAGTAGAAGTGTCTGAGATTTCTTTTTAGAGACTTCAGCAGATGACCTTAGAGTCTGCTGTGACACCCCATTAAATGACTCCTAGATATGCGTGCAGTTTATATTCTCTAGTTAACCAACAGCCCCCCAGCAAGTCAAGGTGCTCAAGAAGAACCCCCCTTCCAGCATCTTCCTGCATATCCACTGAATTCATCTCAAAGGGAAA
>NW_005316188.1:0-1011 GCF_000412655.1 Myotis brandtii
TTTAAAGAATGGGATTGAGACACTGGCGTGGATCCAGATGGGGCAGAGAATCCTCAATTATCCCAGACATGTCCTGTCTCCCATTTGAGTTTTCCCCTGCATAAATACATTTGAATGACTTTAACTGGAGCAGTTGTGCCATAAAGGGATGTCAGTTGCCTTTAGTATCTACCAATCTCTCAGCTACTGTAAAAATTAAGTATCAGCACAGCCCAGAGAGAAGGCGTCTGTGTTCTGAGAGGGTTGCAGAACCTTACCAATTTGTGACAACAGGAGAATGAGGACCATGTAGGAGAGTGATGTTAAGACGATCAGACTAACAAAGAGGAAGCAAATTCTTGTCTTAATGATATGGGATTTAATGTGTTGACTTAAGAAATTGTGAGTGACATTAATAGTCTCTAGGCTGGTTAATTGAAGATGGATTTAACAACGAGGGTCCAATTTATGCTCAGGAATCCCCTATTCAACTGTATTTCACAGTAGGATGTGAAATATGTTTCCTTCAGCATGGAAAAATGAAGAAACTAAGAAATGCATTAAGGAAATGGAACAGGAAAGTGCACCATCATCTCTGGAAATCTCTGGGTTTATTTTTTGTTCCTTCTAGGCAAGAGAGGATTTTAGGAGATGTTGCAATGGAATTGGACTCCCCGTTCTCAATGGAAATAATGAGCATTCTGAGTGGTAGGAGCCAGTTGGTAGCACTTAACCTTCACAGAGCCCAGTAGAATAAATGGTGGGTGAAATTACCATAACTAGGCCATAGGGACAGACTAGTTATCAGAGTGTTTTGATCAGCAGAGAATTGTGGAGAAGGCTAATTGATTACAGGGTCTTTAGAACTGGAACAGATGGGGAGCCTACAAAAGGTGCCATTTGGAATATATAATTAGACACATTCTTGGTCTGGTGGTAAGAATCCTAGATCAAGTCAACACACCCATATGCACACACACATACATATCTTCAGTAAATTCGGAATACATGAATATATTCTCAGTAGTAAAA
>NW_005316189.1:0-1011 GCF_000412655.1 Myotis brandtii
GACTGGTCGTTCTCGGTCGTTCTGCCATTAGGATCAATTTGCCTATTACCCTTTTATTATATAGGGTTGGTATCTTTTCTTGTACACTGAGTCCTAGTTCTGTTAATAATAAAATGTTTATTTGTACACTTTATCTTACCACAAAGGTAAAACATTTCAAGGTCATGATATCAATGTTACCACTAATAAAAAGCCTACTGAATAAAGTTTTGGATTTCTATCCAGTGCTTTTCCCCTTAGAATATATCCAAATGAGGATGTACAGAGTACTGTTTCCAAAGGTTACAAAATAATTTTTTTTCTTTATGTGGCAACATTATCTTAGTTGGAGAGGCAATAAAAACAATTAGGAAAATTTGAATATGAACTGAATGCTAAATAATACTATGGAATTATTGTTCATCTCATTGTGTTTGTATATATGTATGTATGTGTGTCGGGGAGAGAGACAGAGACAAAAAGAGAGATAGAAACAGAGCAAGAATACAAACAATAAAGCAAATAGGGCAAAATACTAAAACTTAGTATATCTGGTAGATATTCTTTGTACCACTCTTGGAACTCTTCTTTAGACTTGAAATTTTATCAAAGTTTAAAATTAAATAAAGAGGTGAAGAAAAAAGAGAAAGATGATCATTATTTCACTATGGATTTAAAAAGTGATCCATGTACACAAGCACAAATGCTTTGCCACTTTGGGCAACCTTACTTAGAATGTATGTCTTGGAGAAGTTTTTATTTTGTTCTGCTTCAGCAGAAGCATCAGACCATAGCTAGAGCTCTAAGTACGTTACTGTGAAAGGGAATGGTCAAAAAGAAATGCAATCAGGGAAGAGAATGGTGCATTAGGTTGGACAGAATGTCAAGTTTTCCTGGTTTTCCTTCATTCCAGGTCAGTGTATCTAGAGGCTAGCTAAGGATAGAACCCCAGCATGTAAGAATATTTTGTTTTGGCAACAGCTAAGATCTAGAAACAGTCAAGTGCCCATCAGTAGGTGAGTGGATAAAAAA
>NW_005316190.1:0-1011 GCF_000412655.1 Myotis brandtii
AAAAAAAAAATGAGAATACAAATGGCTTATTTTTTAAAACACTTTTTAAATTCTATAGATATGGAGAATGACTTTCAAAAGCTTCTTAATTTCTGATGAAAAAGCTGAAGGAGAAGTAGAAAAAAAACAATATAAATATATAAGTCCATCATGTTCTAGCTAGTTTTGCCACAAAATTGATTTTTAAATCTATGGGCAGGTGATCTACATCTTTAAAGGATTGGCTTATTACATAACTTGGTGGTCTATGTTTTATCAAATCTGTTAGTAGCACTGATTTTCCGTTTCACACTCTAGAGGAAATAACTTTTGTCCCAGTGTTGTTATTCTTTCTTTTCCTTGTCAGTGAATGGTCACTCTTTACTGTCTCGGCCTTCCCTTTGTTTGTATTGTAGGTCAAAGAGTCTGGCTTTGCACACTGTGCTAACAAAGGGCATGAGTTCAGATGATGGGGAAGTTGTTGAGAGAGGAGATATACCAGCCAGCATCTCCCTTTCAGAAATAGACTCACTTAGCCAAGGAAATAAGTCACCCTTTAAGGCGGACACTGATGGATCACAGCTGGGAAATTCTTCAGTTTCACACCCAAGCATTATACATATAGACTCAGAGAATCTGCCAGAAACAGTAAAAAAAAACTATCAGGAAGAAACTCCAGAGACGACTGTAAGTCCTGTAGAATACCAAGATAAGCTCTACTTGCACTTAAAGAAGAACCTCAGTAAAGTGAAAGCATACGCCATGGAAATCGGAAAGAAGATTCCAGTCCCTGACCAGTGTACCATTGAAGGTAAGATCTCTGAACTCCCCAACTTTGAAAAATTTAAGACATCATTAGAAAAAAAAGGGGGGGGCTCAAAAGGACAGAAATTGCATTTTCTGGTTCTTTTGAAAAATAGATCATTTTGAAGCACCACTACATTATTTTAATTACTTCTCCCCCCAATAAGGTCAATCATCTTTCTAATTCTCATTTGAATCTACTTCATCTGATTTGTTTGAAACTCAAGG
>NW_005316191.1:0-1011 GCF_000412655.1 Myotis brandtii
ATAGGTAGAATTCCAACCTCTTCAGCTAAAATTTGATCATCACTTATTGCTGTTAATAATAGTGTTAATTCAGGGAGTTTCTGTTCCTTGGACCATCTTATGGATTGAGATTTTGTGTCCCCATGACCCTCTGTTCATATGTTGAAATTGTAACCACCAATGTGATGGTATTAGGAGGTCTGACTTTTGGGAGATGATTCAGTCTTAAGGGTAGGGTCCTCATGAATGGGATTAGTTTCCTTCAAAGAAGAGACTTAAGAGCTTGCTCTTTCTCTCTCTACTGTGAGGCATAGCAAGAAGGCAGTTATCCATAAATGAAGAAGAGGGCTCTCACCAGAACTGGCCATGGTGGCCCCCAGTCTTCAGTCACCCAGTTTATAGTGTTCTGTCATAACAGCCCCAGTTGACTGAGAGATGCCACACAGCCCCATTGAAAGGGCAGAAAGAGAGGGAAAGAATACCTGTGGGCCTGTCAAAATTTAGGCTGAAGGTTGGCAGGCAGATGGCAGCATGTGAGAAGGATGGGATGATGAGAAGGACTAGCCATCTTTGGGGGACCATGCCCAGTGACAGCACAACAGGTCGGAGTGGAAGTTGGTAGGCCTGGCAGGGGTGGCTGCTTCATGTAACCTCATTCAGTTGCCACCTTGGCCAATGCTGGAGAAGACCCGGAGAGCCATTACCCCAACGGGCTCACAAGGAGACAGCACTGACTGGAACACATTCTATGTTTGCCTAGAGGTGCTTTGAGGTGGTGGGCTGAGTGTTATTTTTAAAATCATTTAAAAATTTAGAAGGAGAGAGAGAGCAGAGGAAGAGTAAAAAATAATGTGGATATACAGCATGTGTATCTATGACTACCCATAACACCCTTCCCACAACCTAATGGTTGGAAAGAAAGCATGATTTCCAGAGCCTGACTACCTGGGTTCCTGTTCTGCCATCACCTACTCTCTGTGTGATCAGTTGTCAGTTACTTAACCTGCTGGGTCTCAGTTTTTCATCTCCAAG
>NW_005316192.1:0-1011 GCF_000412655.1 Myotis brandtii
AAAACCCCCCCCCCCCCCACACCCCACCCTCCAAGAAGCTCAGGCCAAGCGAGAGCCAGCTACAGAATGCAGGGATATATTTAATAGGAAGCAAAAATTACTCTAGATGCCAGAAATTGTTATAAACAAATACGGAGCCAAGCATACACAGCCTCCTCTCTCTCCCTATCAGTCCCCTGTCTGTACACATTGCCAAGTCATTGCCTGGGTGAGCTGTGTCCATGAGAATGTCAGGGTGTGACTGGTCTGGGGGAGGAGGTGGGTTACTGAGGTGGGTTACTTGGAAAATGAGGAACAGAGCTACAAATGGAGGGAAGGGTCAATAGGATACGGTGTTGGCAGGCTCATTCTAGGGTAGAGCAGGGAGATGGGATGCAGAAACAGAGGGAGAATCTGTGATAAAAATCTGGGTCATATCAAAAATTGCAATAAAAACTGGGCTGACTTCATAGGCGCGTGAGCTGTGCACTGGCACAGGGTCCCACACTCAGAAGGGCTTCCTGGTTGGTCGAATGCTCTACTAATAATGAATTAAAATTCTTCAGCATTTTTAAACAAGATACAGACCCTACATTTTAATTTCGCACTGGGACTTGAAAATTATGTTTCTGGTCCTGGCCAGGGAGAATTGACCCAAAGACTCACTTTTAGAAACGCAAGCTGGCAGGAAAGAGCCAGGAAGAATGGAGTGACCCTGGGGCAGGGACGGGGCAGCCATCAAGTGATTTTACAGCCTAATAGAACCAGGCAGAGGTCAGTGACCCAGCTGGAACAGGTGAGGTCTGTGGCAGCAATTGATTCCCCAGAAGCATGTCTGGGGGTGACTTGGCACACAGAGCACTGGCTTTAGTTGGGATAGCTGCCCTGGTGTCAGGTGGCCATCCTTACCCAATCAGCTGTGGCCATAGCAACAGGGTCTGGTGAACACAGCCAATGAACAGGGAGGAAGAGTAGTACAGGCAGTGCAGGCAATGGAGGGTCCCCACAGACAGACCTAGATATAGATGTCAG
>NW_005316193.1:0-1011 GCF_000412655.1 Myotis brandtii
AAATAAATAAATAAATAAATAAATAAATAAAACAAGTTTCATAGACTTCAGCTATTTTAAAAGGATAGTGCATAATTAACCTCTGGAAAGTTAATATCCTTGTAAAATTACCAGTTATTTCTATCCCACTAGTTAAGGTATTGTCTTGCCTGGTCTTTCTGGTGAAATCCAATCACTCCTTCAAGCTGAATTAAGGAAGAAAAAGGAAATCCTTTAAAAATAAAAGTCTAGCAAATCACTTTGTAGCTCAAAACCAATGGCTCACTTCAATCACGGGGAGAACCTTGTTCTTGATCATGTCCCACAAGGCCCTGTGCAAGCAGATCTTCCTCCCCCCAATTAAAGTGACCCTTTGCCCTTAACTTTCAGCTCCCTGCCTTCATCACTGTTCTTCTAACATAGCAGGCATTCTCCTGCTTGGGAACTTTTGTACTTGTCCTTCAGCTGCCTGAACAATTATCTTTCATGTATCGCCAACCCACACTCCCTCACTTCCTTCTGGGGAGATCTCTGCAGAAGGTGATCCTGTCCACAGTTTGTATTTTTGTAATCACCTTTTATGAGGGTCCATTTCTGACCTTGTGCCCGATTCTGAATTCCCCTTTAGCTCCATTTATCCCTGGCACCCACCATTCTCTATTCAGAAAGCTTGCTGAATAAGCAGGCTGGAAGAGTGTAAATACATGTAGAGTTATTCCATATTTCACAACCAGAAAGGCCCATGGACACGGGTGGGTGCATATGCGAAATAAACACTGGCTTGAATCTTAACCTAGAATTTAAAATGGAACTTCATTTGAGCTTCAGGATGGGCTGCCTTCAACTCTCTCAAAGGGATAGATAAATAAATATAAAGGTTGATTCTGTGTGATGGTGCATCTTATGTTGTCTGGGGACATTCACATTGATATTATTGTAAGATAGAATACTTGTGGAGGATCGGTATATCTTCTAACAATAGATAATCAAGTAAGGAGAGTAATTGAATGGTTGAGCTTAGATTTCCACTAA
>NW_005316194.1:0-1012 GCF_000412655.1 Myotis brandtii
TAGCAATCTTTCCTTTTCTGAATGGGAGATGTTAACGGGTTATTCTGTTGTTACTTCGTGAATGTATCGTGTGAAGGGAGAGGGGACAAATTATCCTTTAGATCACAAACTGCTGTCTCCCAGGGAATGTTCTGGACCTGCTGAAGAGAGAGGCCTAGGATTTTGGAGTAAAATAAAGGGGATAATGGGAGGGGATCTGTATTGTCTCCTTAGGAGGAAAAAGTTTATGTTTGGGAAGAAGAGTGCAGATTGTAATTATGCGACAAGCCAGAATGACAGGCTATGGCAGACGGTAGGTCGCTGCTTACAAACGGCACTCAGCTGGGCAGGGGCCATTCCAGCCAAGGTGGGACTTCCCTCCTGGCCACTGTGCATAGTCGGTTACGATGATTATATTATTATGATTGAACTTATTACTATCATATGCATTAATATGCACACATGCCCAGATAAAATTTTCCAATGTTGTACTAGCCTTTCATTCTTAAGAAAATCTTTTCTTGGGCAAGATTAAATCTAGGCACGTTGCTAGATTTGATTTGCCAATATTGTATTAGGATTTTTCCATCTATGTTCATAAGTATGATAGGTCTATAATTATCTAGTTTTCTACTTATCTAATTTCGATGTCAAGATTAAATCAGTTTCATAAAAGAAGCTCAGTATTCTTTTTAACCTATGTCTGTTCTTTGAAACTGGTTTGAAGGATTATCTCTCTTCGTGTGGCTTAGAGAAAATTTACGAGTAAAATTCTCTTATCCATCTGACCTTCATCTTCTACTCAGCCCTCCTTCCAGTTTCTCTGCTCCAGGAGCACTGGCCCCTTTCTGGACCTGGGCCATTCTGGGGATCGGTATGCGCAGGCATTTTGTTCTAGCTCTCTTCTCTGCTTGAAATGCTCTCTCCCTCAATATCAACATGACTCATTTCTTCCCTTCTGAACCTGCCTTCTCAGGGACACCTACCTTGACTTTCAATTTAAAATGAGTGAAATAAGCCAGTCAGAGAAAGA
>NW_005316195.1:0-1012 GCF_000412655.1 Myotis brandtii
TGAGTGAATGAATGAATGAACATTTTGTAATTCTTTTGACAGTTCCACACCTATGCATATTCTTCCATGACCCATTTGGTCAGAGAATAATTTATACTTTAAGAATAAGACATGATCAGGTGGTCTGGGCTAGATTGTGGTCTCCTTGTCACTTTCTTTGTTGCTCCTGAGATTCCAGCTTGTAAATAGAAAAGAATCACTGCCTGGTAGTTCTCATTATTTGAGTCTATACCCACTTATGAGGAAATGGCAAATTTTCAATTGTTCACTTTGTGTTCAAAGTATAGATTTTCTGACTGGATAATTTACAGCAAAAGCAGATTGCTGACATGAGTAGACTAGTTAAATGTTTTGTATTAGCCCACTGAACTAGAGAATTGCCCACCATAATAGGAAGCTCTGGCTCACAACTTCTGGCAACTTGCCTATGAAAATTGGAATTGACACCACCAATATAGTTGGAAAGGATTTTTAAAATAATTATATGCAAACATTCATTTTGAAGACATGATTGTTCACCTTAAAAATAGAGATTACTCTTCTTTGATTTCTTAAATAGTGCTATTGAGCAGTGTATGCTATAAAATCTCCTTATCTACAGGTTTCAAGGAATACTACCAATAAAATGTATTTGTGTTATCTTCAAGTGATATAGAGACACTAAGAGGGTTTGGCTCCAACCCCATCTTAAAGCTCTGAGGAACTTTGGGTGTGAGAGAAGAAATAATACTTTAAGGTAACAAAAAATAAATAAACCCAAACTGCAAAGTAAAACTGGGTAATCAGTGCACCTTACACATTTATACAGATTATTCCTGCCATATGATTCAAAAAAGGAATGGGTCCAGGAAATGCCCTCCTTTATAGATTTTGGGTTGGTTTACCATAGACTATGACATGTTAGCAATCACCACCTAGATTATTTATCCTTCTTGAATCCAAGCCCAAGAGAATAAAGGGTGCCTGGCCGGTATGGCTCAGTGGTTGAGTGTCAACCCATGAACCCAGGAGG
>NW_005316196.1:0-1012 GCF_000412655.1 Myotis brandtii
TTTTTTTTATAACTCTAGGGCATGGAAGAAAAGAAATACAGGTAAATTTATACCCTCCATTAACTATTTCAACTACTGAAGAGAATGAGGTCATTGTTAACACTACAAGACAGTACCTGTTTTGAAGATTTACTGACAAAATTACTAATAGATGGTAATCTAGAAGTGAGTACATGTGGAGCTATGATTGTCTGTGGGGTAAAACAAGTGGACTTGATATCAGGGGTCAAGATATCTGTTTTATTGCTGAAAATACCATTAATAATGTTACTATAATTCAATGCAGTAAATAGCTATTGAGTCCCTACTTTTTTGATAGACACTAATACAACTTTGAATAAAGTCTTACCCTTGCCAGAAAAAGATTATGTATTTATGGTGAACATAAAAAAAATGATGGCAATGTATTAGAGTTCATGGTTTTATCTACAGCCACCACTGTCCCTTTGGGGGATAATGTTAAGAATTTCCACTGTGGTGCTTCCAAAGGTCCTGCATTTTTAATCAGGTGGTCGGCCCACTTGGATCAGTTAACTGGGTATTGAGCAATGTCTTGTGCAGATGGATGGATAGAGGTGATGTGCTTATTGCTGACTATTCAGAGGGAAGAGCCTCTTCCTCCTTCCTGGCATTTCCTTTAATGTTGGGAGAAGCACTACTAATGTAGTCCTGTTGGCTCTCTAGCTCAGTTTTATTAGATATGTAAGTATAATCATTTCCCTATCTGCTAAAATTGGGAAGACTAGATTGGGCATGCTCATATCATCTCCCCTTTCCCTCTCAGGAGGAAATCTCTTACCAGGATGAGTAGTGGGAGTTGCTATAAACCTCATGGGACACCCCATCATCTCCCAGAGGGAGAGCCTGCCCTTCATCCAGCACTGCCTGGGGGAGAGGAAGTACATCTAGGGGTTCTGTGATCCATATTCTACATCTCCAGCCTAGGAGGTATCAATAAAAAGGGTCATATTTTGGCTCTTGTTTACCATTTCTTTGCTTTGTTTCTGAATTT
>NW_005316197.1:0-1012 GCF_000412655.1 Myotis brandtii
TTGTGCACCGGGCCCCTAGTATATATATAAAAAAAGATCCCCACATTTTTTTTTAATTTTTTTTTTAGTGACTACATTTTTTTGGAGAAAAGAAATACAGGGAAATAGTTGAAAAAAGAAAACCCAAAATATTACAAGAGATTATGCAATGAAAAGTTAGTCTCTCATTGCAGGTCATCCTTAAATGCAACTACTGTAATTAGTATCTTTTGTTAATTTTGTAGTACAGTATGTGCACATACATTCAATTTTCTTTACTGTGTCATTTTATCCACCTCAGTGCTTGCATAAATTAAATCATGCTATTTGTGAATTTTATGAGAGGTAGTATATTGTGATGGTGAAAAATGTGATACTGCAGTAAAATTATAGCATTTGGAACTCAGCTCATTGGAAATGTATTGGTAATATTTCTCATGTATAAATACTATGCTATGTACTTAAAATACTGTAACTCTTTTAATTCCTACCATATGAAATTGGTAATATTTTAAATTCTTAATTAGAACTGGAGAACTTTGTGAAAAGTAATTAGAATGTTGCTTACACAAGTAAAATATAATACCGTTTATATATTCATTAGTTGTCTTCTTTTCTATTATTTGTCCTACGTTTTAATTTTTGTTGGCCACTGAGAATCAAAAATAACCACACTCCCTGGAAAATATTCATTGTTCTATAGCCATGTTAGCAAACACAAGAACTAGTTTTAACTTGTCCAATCAATTAGTAACACTTCCATAGCCCTGCTTATGAGTAAATAACCAGAACTTATTTTAAACCTATATAATTAATCAATGACAACTAACGTCAGTGAACACTACTTAAAAAGCCAAATAGCATCAGACTTAGGATTTGAAAGCATGCCAATTGGCCAAAGAGTCAATAAAGGGAACATGTTTCTAAGTCTGATATTAACCTTATTCCACTTCTGTAAGAGACAAAATTCAAGTCTCAATAACCAACACAACTACTCTTCTAAGCCTGACCTAACCTCTATAACCTACACAAT
>NW_005316198.1:0-1012 GCF_000412655.1 Myotis brandtii
TAATTTTATTTTACTTTTGAATTTTATTAAGGTTTACCTCCCTCCCTCAAGGAATATTATGACTGAATTTGATTAGCATTGTGGCACTTATACATATTTCTCTATTATTCTAATAGCTAAATAAACTACTAATACATGTTGTATTCAAAACTATTTCCAAAATTTATTGAAAACAGTTTAAACTTTTCTTAAAGTTTATCTATACCACCTTCGCTGTATTTCCAAACCTTTTCTCCAATTCTTTTTTACCACTCTTTAGCCATTTAGACACCCTACCATTGCCAAGACTTTTCATACCTTCCTGCTTAGAAAATTTTACTCACATGCATGTCCTTAGAGGGGACTGACATTTTATCTTCCCTCCTTTATACCCATTTTTCAAATCCAGCGCATAGTTTAAGGTGGAACTTAAATATCATCCCTTCTCTGAAGCTTCCCTGATTGGACATCCAAATATGGTATCTTCCACCTCTGACCATTTCACAGCACTTTGTAGGTCTGGGTGGCATGTTTTTCTCTTTGCTCTGTATTAACTGCATTTGGTAGTTAACTTATCTAACAACAAAATTGTAAGCTACTTAATGACTTTAAGGTAAGGATTTGAAGAAAGGCCTAATTTGCGTAACAAATGTTTTCAATCTGTCTCCTATTTGAAATTGTCAAGAGCTGTGGAAAGGTTTAAGATTTAACCTACTTGCAAATTAACTTTAGGCCGTGACCGTTTTGTGGGTACTGGCAAAAGCACCAGGCACCTGATAAAAAACAAGGGACAGTTTACTACTTAAAGTAATAGCAGTTGCTAAACAATCAGAATTTTCTTGTACAAGTTTCCCAGTTCTCAATTTCAACAGGACAGTGTGAAGAGGGCCAGGTGCAGATGCACACAGAGTGTTGCTATATAGGACATGAACCTTGAGCTTAGGGAACCTCTTATATGGAACAGTAAGCATCATTCCTAAGCGTGGATGAAAGAGGGCACGTGCTAACCTGACAAGCTCAGGGAGGGCCTGCA
>NW_005316199.1:0-1012 GCF_000412655.1 Myotis brandtii
CTCTCTTTTTCTATTGGCCACAGGAGTGTTTCTCAAATACGTATTTGAGGAAACAGTAGCTCCATGACAAGATGTTAATAGATGTCCTGGTGGGAGCAGGGAGGGTGAGAAATGACAGATTAAACACGTCTGCTGCATTAATAACCCTTGAGAGTTTTCCCTCGGAGTTGAGCACTGGTGAGTGAGCTCAATCTGCAGGCCTGAGCAAAGTGTGAACACAGCCATGCTGGACTGAAATCTGTGTTAAACTTGTACTGTGGGCAGAGTGTCTGTGAACGGGGACTGCATAGAGTTGAGCTGGGTGGGCATGGCATTCCAACAGTGGGGATTGCATAGAGTTGAGCTGGGGTTGTGGGTTATATACCATTTCTAATTGTTGACCATTTCTCAGATTGTATTTCTGTCCCATGAAGTTCCTTGAAAGATCTTTGATAAGCAGCGTTTAAATGACTCCCTCGCTTCTCTGCCTTTCATTTTATGTCCCACTTCTGCAATGACTTCCCTCACGGACAGCATCTCCTTAGCCAGGGCTCTTTTGTCTTTATCCTCAAGATCCTCAGGATGCCACTTAGACTCTAATCATTCAGCAGTGAAGTCATCTTTCTTCTAAAGGGCTGACCAGAAGAGCCATTTTATTAATTTAGTATGTCTGCTCTTGTGCTCAAATGAGACATTCCCATCAAATTAGGAACATGGAATGATGAGGCCTGGGGCACATGGGTATTCAGTCTCCTCTCTAACTGGGTACCAAGGAATGTCTGCACATTTGGACAAGAATTACCAGCTCAGGGAAGGCAGTGTTTCAGACCTGGGGGTCCCTTGAAAGTGACATTCAGATCTTGGCAGGATGCAGAGGGAGAAGACTGGAAAAAAGAAATGTGGTGCCTATTGCAGACTTCCTACTTAAATCATGTGGCGTTTTCTTTGTTAAATGAATCCAGGAAGGACTATATTTAAAGGATGAGATTTAAAGAAACTGTGCTGGTGCCTTTATTGTCTCATCCCAGGCTTG
>NW_005316200.1:0-1012 GCF_000412655.1 Myotis brandtii
GGAGAAAACATAATAGTTCTTGACATAAAACATTCATTAAAATGGGAAAAGAATGGGGGAGAGGGATTGATCACCAAAGTTCTATTTAGCTGACAGCTTGTGAAGTAGTATATCCTTGGGTTTCAGTTTAGAATGGGACTTACAAACAAAGAAATTTGTCTCTCCATGACTAGTGCTGTTAGGAGCCTGAAGGCCCTTTGCTATTTTCTTGGCTTGCTGTCTTCCTACACTACCACCATTTTCTTCTATGAATCATATACCTTCACTGAAATGATTGCTTAGACTGCTTGTCTAGAGAGAACAGAGAGCTGGTTAGTCCAGGAGTTGACTCAGTCCTTGTATGTACCTCCCCTGCAGGAAACCAGGAATGCATTATTCCCTCACACTTTCTGCATGCACACTGGTCAAAAGCAGACGGGTAGAGGAAGTCCAGAGAACCTGGATCTGGAGCCACTGTTCTCTTGGCTCCTCTAATGTGTTCCCTCATATTTAGTAGCAGAAACCCAGAAAATTATTATGAAAGGCATTGATCTAAGAGGCCTTCAAAAGCATTAATATATACATGAGTTTTATGCAGTGTGCAAACGGATCTATAACATCCTGAAGACTTTGATCAGGGTAAATTTTTTTCCTGGCTGCATCTTTTAGGTGTAAGCTTAATTATTAGGAAACAGCTAATTGTTGTCCTTTGCCAACTACCAGTATTTCCATATGATAAACAAGCTGATTTATTCTTAAGGTCAAACAAATGTCAGTAATGATAGAAAAGAAACACAATCATCTCCATTTATCAGAAAGAAAATGTTATCTATTTGGTTCAAGCATCCGTACTCCAGTTGCTTTTCTGTGAATACAACTTCAACAGAAATGGAATTTTCCTCTAAATAGTTAAATCCATTCTTTCCAGTCCAATAGATAGAAAATAAGTCCTTTCTCAAATAACATTAAAAAGTGCAGTCAAAGATTATTACTTATAGGTGTGGCTCAGTGGTTGAGCGTTGACCTATGAACC
>NW_005316201.1:0-1012 GCF_000412655.1 Myotis brandtii
TTCGGTTCAGCAATGGCCCCATCAAAGCCTCCTGTCCTCCAGGTCAACGAGGTGAGGAAGCCTTGGCCCCAGCCCTCTGGGGGCATCGGTTCCGAAGGGGGGTGGGCCCGGGGAGAAACGTGCGTGTGCCCATTCTTACAGTCCTTGAGGCTGTTTGTGTGGCACAGGTGAGCACGGAGGGCCGAGAGAAGGGAGGCCAGGGAACACTTCCCCAAGCACATCTGCCAGGAGACCTGAAGAATGGCTACTCAATAACTGTCTGGGGATGGTAATGAATAGCCTGTGTATAGCTCATTAATAACAATAATAGCTCGCACTCAACAGTGCTGAGCGTGTGCCAGGCACTGCTCTACATGTGTTGTGAATATTCACACGGAATATCAACCGCGGCCGGATGGCGTTGGTACCACTACGCTCCTCACGTGGGGACCTTTCATTACGGGCTGGCCCGCACTGGCTGGTTCCACTTCCCCATCCTTTGGAACTACAAAGTCCACCGGCAGCTCCGGGCTGCGTCCCCACACCACACCTCCTTACGGGTCGCCCGGACTCGCCTGAGAGACGACTTCATAAGCGGGCTGGCCTGGGGAGGCATGGAGCAGCGGCTGTGGAGCATATGCTTCTGTGGGAATAGATTCATCCCGCGTGTGCTGAGTGCAATGTTGGGCGTTTCGCATATTTTATTATTTTTTTGTCGCCGACAGCCATGTAAGAGAAAGAACGAGAAGGAAAAAGGCCTACCCCTGAATGGAGACAGACGCCATATATGTTGGACGCTGAGGGTCCCCAAGTCCAAGGTGACTAGAAGTGGGCGGGGCATAAAGTACCAGCTCTGACACTCACCTCCCCGCCACCCACAGAAAGCACCCACCCGACCTGCCCCAGGGCGGGTCCTGCAAATCTTCCTTCTTTTCTTTTCTGTTTTTTCCCATATACCTTCTTGTTATTGACTTCGGAGAGGATGGGAGAGGGAGAAAAAGAGAGAAACATCAGTGATGAGAGAGAATCATTG
>NW_005316202.1:0-1012 GCF_000412655.1 Myotis brandtii
CACCCCAAAACAGCAACAACAAAACAACAAAAAGCAAAAGAAAACTCCCTTGACCCCAAGCCCTTCTCGACCATGACCTCAATTCTGTTTCTCTTTACAACAAAACTCTGGAGATCTCTGTACCTGCTCTCCTCACTTCCTCCTCTTCATTCTCTCTGGAACAGCAGGCCTCGCTCTTTTATTGCTCTTGTCAAGGTTAGCGATGACTTCCTGGCGCTTAATTCCAGTGGCGAAGTCTCCGTTCCCATCTTACTCAGCCCATTGGCAGCATCCGACACGCCTGTCACTTCTCTCCTGGGACAGTCTCCACGGTGCTGACCACTGTTCTCTCTGGATGCTCCTTCTCAGCCTTTTCCCGCTGGGTTCTCTTTATAGCACTGACCGCTGAAGGCTGGGGAGTCCATCTGCACCCTCACTCTGTGTAGCTTCATCTAGTGTCGCGACTTTAAATGCCACCTACGTGTCATGACTCCCTGGTTTACACCTCCAGCCTAGATCTCTCCACTAAAGTGCAGACTCGTGTATCCCAGGGCCTACCTTCCACCCGCAGATACATAATGGGCATGTCAATGTCAGCACCTCCAAACTGGGCCCCTGCTGCCCCCCAGAAACACGCACACATGGATACCAAGTTCTTCCTCCTACTCACAGCAAAGGGAGACTTCCCTCTTCTCGGTCCTCGCACCAGAAGCTCCAGGTTATCCTTGACCCGCCTCTTCTCTCCCACCACATCCAAACCATCAGCAAATACCATCACGACTACCTTCAAAATGTATCTACAATCTGACCCCAGGTCACAGCTTCTGGTGCCCCGACTCTGGTCCAAGCCACTCTCGCCTCCTGCCTCCACTCATCTCCCTGCCTCTTCCCTTGCCTCCCTCTCCCCACCCATCATCCGTTTTCAACACAGCCAGCCAGCATGATGCCATTAAAATGTGAATCAGATATCATTCTTTTTAACATATATATTTCTTAATTGATTTTGGAGAGGAAGGGAGAGAGAGAGAGAGAG
>NW_005316203.1:0-1012 GCF_000412655.1 Myotis brandtii
TCTTGGATTAAGATGAGCCCTAAATCCAATGATGGATATTAAACAAAAAGAAGACATATGGAGACACACAGAGAAAGTCATGTGATGATGGAGGTAGAGATTGCAGTGATGTGTGTACAAGCCAAGGAGCACCAAGGATTGCCAGTAACCACCGGGACCTAGGAGAGAGGTATGTGAATGGATTCTACCTCAGAGCCTGCAGAAAGAAACAACCAGGTGACACCTTTGCACTTCTGGATTCCAAAACTGAGAGGCAATACATTGCTGTTGCTTTAAACCACCAACTTTTTGTCAGTTTGTTACAGCAGCCCTAGAATTGAGCATAATAATCTACATATAAACTTGTAGTCACCTTTATTTATTCAAAAAAATCATTGTGGAATATTTGCATGATATATGGTAACATACTTTTAAAAAATAATAATTTGGTTACTAATCCCATTTAATAATATGATTTAAATTGAATCTTTAATATACACAGACAATGTATAAATGGGTTACCACTTAAATTGGGAACAAAGGCTATTTACTTATAAAAGTAAAATTATAAATATATCCATCAAATTACAAAAGAAAAAATATGATTTTTTGACAAATACATTAAAAATGGCATGTTATATATCATATTTTGTTACAGAATGGATGTTCATTAGATATATTTTAAAATTTAGTTTTATGTTTTATATCATTAAAAATTAAGACTGCTATTGTGATCTTATGTTTAGAATATTACCATTTTGGATTAGCAATCAGCTGGTCTATTTTTCTAAAAGATGTGCTTGTTATTCTATTTTCAAACAGGAGTCATCTCTGGAACTTCTTCACTCATGTTAATGAAAAAACAAATTGCATATAACCACTTCTGTATTTTCTCTTTTTAATCACCCATTTTAGGGGATCTAAAGATATGCTGATTTGATCTGGCCATTTGGTCTGGCCATGCCAAGGAATTAGGGGTGAGGAATTTTTTTTTAAATTTTAATATATATATATATTTATTTCAGAGAGGGAG
>NW_005316204.1:0-1012 GCF_000412655.1 Myotis brandtii
GCTGGATTGACGTGGGATCTCGAAAGACTCCACAAGCTGGGACGGCACAAAGTGACTGAGGACAAATGCAAGCTCCTCTACTTTGACCCCCAACATTTCTGCTCAGGTGCCAGATGGCTTAGCCATAGTTCACCTGCTGGAGGCAGCTCAGCTGGGGCGATGCTGGGGTCCAGGCCACACTCCAAGCACCACCTGCCCCCAGAGGAAAGAATCGCGTGAAGAATAGTTCACATGATCTATCTCGCCCCAGTCTATTCTGAGTAGCTGGACCCGGAGCCCTGTGCCTCCGTAGGAACTCCAGGCTCAGAGGATCGGTAGCTGGAGTTCACGTCGGAGGAGAGGGAGCTGAGAGGGAGGGAAGCCTTGCCTGCCCCCGCCTTCCATTCTCCCTGGCCTGGCCCAGGGGCCTCCAAGTGCCCGATGCTCCTGCCCGTCCCACCACCCCGCACCTGTCTGTGAACCCTCACCGAGGATGCGCTCCGTGAGGCCAGGGAGTAGCCTTTACGCTCAGATCCCTGTCCCCAGGGCCTAGTGCCACGCCTGGCCCCACGCAGATCCGCAGGCTGTGTTTGTTGAATGACTGAGTGAGGCCTGGCTTCCAGAATCTCACCCGGAGTCGCAGGGTGTGGGCCATACACTCGGAAGTCACTCCCTCCTGTCATTTCTCCCTCCCCTCTGACCTGTAGAAGGAAGAGGTGGGCGAGGCCCTCCATGACGTCGATTTCCAGCAGCTGAAGATAGAGAACGCTCAGTTCTTAGAGACGATCGAAGGGAGGAATCAGGAACTGATCCGGCTGAAGCTGGCGTCCGGGACCACCCTGCAGGTCCTCAACGCATACAAAGTAAGGTCGACCCCCTGCCACAGGGAGGTTCCCACAGGGAGGTGGTGGCCTTCAGTCTCTCTCTCTGCTCCCCGAGTTCTCCTGTGAAAGCCACGTCTCCTGAAGCACCCCAATGTTCTCACAGCCCTGGCTGCGCATTAGAACCACCCGAGGAGCTTCTACTTAAAAAA
>NW_005316205.1:0-1012 GCF_000412655.1 Myotis brandtii
CCCCCCCCCCCCCCCCCCTCCCCGCCCACTGTACACCTTGCATGCTGGCTCAGCTTTCTTCAGTACTGTGCTTATGATGTCAGACGTTGTTTTGGGCTATGAAACAAACCTTTCAGGGTTTGGTCAATGTGTGTAGGCCAGGAAAGTGGGTCAGCTTTAATGAACCTCTAAAAAGAAAGGGAGAGGAAGACCTAAGGTCTCAGTAGAAGTAAGATGACATTGGTGGCTGGAACTCAGTTCCCCACCCCTTCTGTTGTCCTAATTGCCTGCTTCACTCATGGCCTCCCAGATAGAAGGATCAAGGGGTGACCAGAAGCAGCAGCAGGGACTGAATTAGGGAGCTGGGATCCTCAAACTCAGCAGACAGGCAGAATGGAATGTTCATGAAGTCCTGCTCCCTCCTCGCCAGCCACCTCCCTAGAATGTGGGTGCCATGAGGGCAAAGACACCCCCTGCTTGTTTCATGCTGTGTCCACTGGGTCTACTACTGGGCCAACACAGAGTAAATATTTGCTGAAAGAACAAATAAATCTGGCATTCTTCTAGTGGTTTCTTTCACTCCTGCTCATGGGCTCTCAAGGTCCCCCACCTATGTACTCCAGAATCCTTCCTCCTACCCTACTCACTGTAATTCTCTTCTCTTCTTAGCATTTTTGCTATCCTCTGTCCCATTTCTAATGAACTATTGGTCTCTAACATGCTCAAAATAACTCCACTAACAAGGGCAGAAATTGTTTCAAGAAAGCACACAAGTGTAGCTTTTCTTCTCTTTCCTCTGCAGGCCAACTATAACCGCTGAGCCACACTTTGGGAAGTATTTTATTCCTCTAACTTTCTGAGTGCAGTTAAAGAGCCTTCCCTACTTTCAATACCACTATTAGCCTGTTAGCCCCATAAAGATGGGCACTTCCTAGCTCAGTTGTGTTCTGTCTCACACGTGATACTATTCTACTCTGTGTTAGAGCTGTTTGAATCACAGCTTTTACTGAGTTAAGTGCTGTTATTTAGAATC
>NW_005316206.1:0-1012 GCF_000412655.1 Myotis brandtii
CTATCCACTGAGCCAAACCGGCTAGGGCTGTTGTTTTTGTTTTCACATAGTTGTGATCACAGCATCTATATTATTTATTTCCTGCTTGTGTTTCTATAATAGTAGCCAAGCATTTTCCATGCTATTTCAATTCATAAACATACATTCTAATGGATGCATAATATCCAATTGAGTGGATATATCAGATACATTGGAGTTTAGTTAACATTTCTTTCTTGTTAGTCATAGGAATTATTCCAGGTGCATTGTTCCAGATAAACCTATGTGTGAACACCTTTATGTGTAAGTGTCAGCCTCCCAAGCATTGCCAGTTATGACCATTTCCTTGGGGACAATTCTTAGAGGGAGATGATAAAGTCAAAGGGCATGAACATTTACCCAGGTTTGTGACCTATCCTGCCAAACTGGTTCCTGTAAAGTCGCCTCCACCTAAAATTTCAAGGCAGTGGATGAGACTCAGGCCGAGGGACCTGACTTCATGGGGCAGTGATGCTGTTGGGGGCATCAGACAGGGCTGGAGGGACACAATTAGCTCTGGTTGTAATGGATTCGTCTGACAGCCAGTGAGAGGGTGGATGCCGGCCGGTCTGACGCCTCTTCCTCTAATTGTTCCGTAAACCCACTTGGAAACTCATTTCACCTGGAACTTCGGGGAAGTATTGGCTGCCAGAATTGAGATTGTCTGGCCATCTCCCGGGGGCAACGAGGGGCCTGACTATAGGAGCACCTGTGGTCGCTGTCGCCCAGTCCATCCCATTTCTTCATGCGTGTCTCCACATGTGTACATCTGTGCCCTTTCAGTCTAGCAGGTACGCTGTTTCCCATGTGATCTGAAGGACGAGGACTCCATCTGTAGGGTCACAGCATACGATAGTTAAGAAGGCTTTGAGCCCTGGTGTCACTGCCTGGATTGGGATCCCAGACCTACCACTTTTTATCTGTGATCCTGGGCCTCAGTTTCCCAGCCTTGGAAATGGTACCTGCCTCGTGGGATTAAATTAAACCAGGGACT
>NW_005316207.1:0-1012 GCF_000412655.1 Myotis brandtii
TTTGGGGGGTGGGGAGAGGGGAAATCTGTAATACTTTCAATAGCAAAGTTAAATTTTTAAAAAAAAAAATAAAAAGTTTAAAAATTCAAAAGAAAAGAAAAACGGGCTTTTTGTTCACATCAGTTTGCTATCATGTAAATTACAGTCTCTTACCAATTTGTGTGAAGGGGACTTTTTCTTTAATGACTTGAGATCACATTGGCCTTGCAATGGTATTATGTATGAAGGCTGGGCCTAGCATATGACATGTTGCAGCTCGCACCTTGGCTGAGATTCAAATCTCTGCACACTATCTAGAAATGAATAGCAGCGATGCTATAAACGTATTAGGGATGAGCCAGTGGATGGCATCAAAATGGGATAGCTATGTGGTTCACTTAAAGAAGCTGACAGACACATTTGAGGGACACACATTTGTTAATGACAAAGGATATGTTAACTTCCCTAGATGTTCCCAAAGCAGAAGAAATAACAGCATGTGACGCATCTGAGATGCCAGATTCTCAGAACTCCCCAAATCCTCCCTGTCTTCACATCAGCTGATGAGGTAGCATGTGTGGAAGATAATTATGTCATACACACATTCGAAATCTCTAGGCTCATTTACTGATTTCTCTCATTATGCTCTCCAGACTCCTCCTGCCATCTTTAATCTGGCCTGATTTCCATATGCAATTCTGTATTGACTTCAAGTGTTCAATAAGAAGCAGAGATAATTTTTGAATGATTTTCAAACTGTTCATACATTTTTAGTATTCTTTATCAGAACCTAGCCTCAGTCTTGCTAGAAGCCATATAAAGTTTTTAAAAACACTGATGTGTTTTGATCTACTGGACAGGATCTTTTCATGTGGACCATAAAAATATTGTTTAGATAAAAATAGTATTTTAAAATTTGGTAAAATAAAAAATGGTATGATTATAATTTAAGTTGAAATTTAACACATACAAAAGCTATCGTCAGTAAAATGTGTTCATGTGGAATTTTTTTCTATATCACATAAGTTCTTAG
>NW_005316208.1:0-1012 GCF_000412655.1 Myotis brandtii
AAAAAAATGGCAACATCACTGGAGATAGTGGCAGTTCCCGCACTCAACTGACAGGTGGCCTGTGACCTTGTTCTGCTCCCAAGTCCTGTCAGGACTCCTGGAAGACAATGTGGATGCTCAGAAAAATCTCCCAATCTGTATTTGTTTGGGAATAAAGGCTTCCTTTTTCTGAAGGGCCACCTTGCTAAAGTGATATATGCATTCATGCCCTATGTCCTGGCTGGTCTATCAGAACAACCCTAGGCCTTGACCTCGGATGAGGTGGGAGGAGACAGAGGAGGTAAGAAGAGCCTGGGGATTGCCTAGGCTCAGCTGCCAAGTCATGCTGTCTTCCTGTCCACCCCCACCTCCCATAATATCACAACACCTCCCCTCCCACCACCCTGATTTGTTCTCAAGGTTTCATTTTGATAAAGAACCTGCCTCGGTTTAGATCAACAAACCTACCCATTGATCTACAGTGAACTGAAATATTCTATGAATACACAGAAATTATTGAACCAAGGAACACTGTGTAACTTGTTGGGCAGTGCTTTCAACAGAACCTTTGAAAATGTCATGCTTTAAGTGGAAATGTATTTAGCAATATCCTCCTAGTATACTGTCCTAAGTATCTTTTTCAGTTGATTAAAGCTCCCAAGAGATATAAAAACTTACTGGATGTATAGTAGACATGGGGACAGGAAATTACACTGACCATGAGCTGCCTTTGAGAAAGCAGTTGCACTAGAGTAGAAAGAGTTCTGGATGTGTAGCAGGAAGACCTGGGCTGGAAGGCATGGTCTTGAAGGACTACTGAGGGCAGTGCTTGCCAGTATGTCTATGGGGCAGGGCCACTTTTGTTGGTTGGTTGGCTTATTTACATATTTTAATTTTCAATCCATCACAAATGGATGTTTTTGTAAAATATAATAAATATAAAAAGTTAAATTCTTTTTTATTATAAGATTCAACAGACATAACATTAGCCTGTCAAATGGTCATAAACGTGTGTAAAGGCTGGCTCTCATCT
>NW_005316209.1:0-1012 GCF_000412655.1 Myotis brandtii
CCATTCAATAGGGGAATGTCTCCCAACTCAAATCAAGCCTACAGTCTCGTGGCTCCAGCTGGAAAGGGCCCCTCAGGGTCGGTGCTGGGGAGGCAGGAAAGCCACGCCTCCCGCCTGTCTCACCTGGGACCTTCGCCCAGCTCTTCCCCACGAGGAGATACTCGCAAAGGGTGTGGCCCACACGCCCCTCGGTTGACTGGGCGTTTTGCTCATTGCGGGTTTTCTAAAAGATTGTTTATGGTCTCGGCTCAGGATATGAACACCAACCAGCACGCACGTCAGCCCATACAACTGTCCCATAGCCACAGGGAGAACAGCCATGAACCAGGGCCCGGTGTCACCCCCATGGAAAGGAGCCTAAAGTATCGAATTGTTGTGCCACGAATCATGAAATTTGTGTCTGTTGTCATCTTCCCTCGTTTAAAAAAAATGGCTCCTTGAACTGTACCTGGATTTTTGGGCAGCGTGCACGTGTCAAAGATCGCTCCTGTGACAGGGATGAGAGAAGAGATTCAAGGCAGAGGAAGGGGGAGACCTTTTATAACTTCTGAGTCTGCACAGAGGTCCCTCATTTTACTGCAGTAGAGATGTGTGCCCTCAAGGCAGAAACTCAGGCATAACGGTACCACGGAGTTCTGGGAACAGAAAAACAGCCACTTTTCCAGGAGGAGAGCAAAGAGCCACAAACCAGAGAAGGGAACCCTGAGCTGGCGCTCACTGCCAGCCCTCCCCGCTCCCCCGTGCAACTGACCTCAACGTCTCCGGCCCACGTGGGCCTAGTGTGTGGTCACAGAGAGAGGCGGCTTTTAGTCCAGGGGTTGGTGTTTGGTGCAGGTAGGACCAGTGAGCGTTAACTGCTGAACCTTGCAGGGTATCTCTGAAGTCAAACTGATGGTGAATGATACCCGGTTGCCATGGTAACGGTCCAGACTTTCTGTATGCCCCTATTTACACGTTTATTAGTGTGCATTCCGACGAGGGGCCTGTAGCGTCCACCAGAACACCAAGCAGG
>NW_005316210.1:0-1012 GCF_000412655.1 Myotis brandtii
AAATACTAGCCCTATGCATGGGTCTAACAGGCTGGGCTCTCACCAAGCATATGGGCAGGCAGTGCTTCAGTGGAGAGATCAAAGCACAGTGGATGGCCTTTCTATGGATGACTTCCCCAGATGCCGCAGGTTCTTGAAACAGCTGTTTCAATCCAGGCACAGCAGGTCTCCCAAATTGTGGGTTCTTCAAATTGTAGATTCTCTGCAATGTCCCCAATGGATTTTTCCTCATGCAAACTGGCCTGTAGATTAGACATGACAATTAGGACTAGTCCATAGATTTAGAGAAAGAAATTAATCTGGAACTAAAAGAAAACATGTTGTGCACTAGTAGAACATATGCTATAAATTAAGTCAGAAAATTCTAAATGATGGAGCTAAAAGGGACCTTTGAGACTGCATAACCCATTGTCCTCATTTTACAGATGAGGAATCTGATGATGTTGTATTTTGTTAAGCTCCTCATAGTTACAGTTTCTAAAATTGCTAAAAAATGTAGTGGGTGAGAAGCAAAGAGAATTTTGCAGACTCATTTAGAGTATGGCTATATTTTGAATCTATAAGTATAAAGCAAAGTATAATACCTTTATTCAAAACTCAGCCATCATTTAAATCTTTATAATACTCCAAAATTTAAAAATATGACATTTTTTCCTTTTATGAGTAGTTTGACTCAAATATGGTTTTTATTAACATTTTAAGTGTAGACTCTCACTTGAGCTCTGGCCAAATCTTGTTTTCAGTGCAAGCCCACTATATTAAAGTGAAAAATACTCTATTAAAATGTTAATTTACTCATTATTTGTCATTCATTCCTTGATGTAATTACTCAGTGTATATTTACAGTGTGTATCTTACCGCTCTGGTATTGTAGTAGAGAGTGAAGATATAAAAACTGAGAAATGGCTCTTGATGTCTTAGTTGTAAAGAAAACTAGCTCTGGAACTACCTTGTCCTAGTTTGAATTTTGTCTTCATTACTGTTTATTTAAGGGCTATTCAGCAAGTTACTT
>NW_005316211.1:0-1012 GCF_000412655.1 Myotis brandtii
CCTTTAAATATCTACAAAAATATTACCTTTTAAGCATAGATTTTATGTCAATGCATTTCTTGGTACATATTGCAATACTATATTAGCTAAATCATTTAATTAAATGAAATAGACCATTTCTTTGCCATATCATATTAATAGAGAGTCATTGTCATTTCCATTTGTATCCTAAGCACTTATTATACTTAGATACAAAATTCTGAGTATCCAGAGAGCAATTCTGAGTCAGGAATTATAGAGGATGATGATGAAGTCAGCATTGGCTATTAAAACAGCGGGTATAATCATAAAGTTGAAGTTGACCAACTCCAATGTAGTGCTTTCTGTTTCTTAGCCCTTTGAATTCTGAGTAGGTAGGTTGTCCTGCTTGAGGATAAGGTAAAGGAGAATGAAATAGAACTTATTGTTTTTGTAGCAAAGATTTACACTAGAATACCAACTCTCATCTAGGTGGGAGAGAACCCTGAAAGGAAAAATTCTCTGTTTTGGGATAGAAATGTACTTTGAAGTAAAAATTTATCTTACTAATTGAATCTTAGCTTACTATTGTGGTTTTGCTACACTAAAACATTTATTTCAAGTTTTATGAGAATGGAATATGAGAATTATGGAAGGCAGATATAATTACAACTTATGGAGTCATCAGAATTCTTTTTAATGTTTAAATCGTTGGGCTGGAGGCCAGATCTTTGATTTCTAACTGAATCCATTTGACTCTATAAACTTATTAGTCTTTTGTATTTGATTACTGGAATACCTAAGAATTCTTCTAAATCATTCATTAGTTTCTATTCTAAAAGATAACGTCTTCATTCTATTGATGCTATTTTGCTTGTGTGGTTATAAAAACAACTTCATTTTACTTCTTTTATTTATTGAAGAATAATTTAATAAAAAAGAACACAGCAATGGTGACTTTTCCCTTAGAGGCAAAATTATGGGGCAAAACAAATCTACTAGTTTTTGAATTTGTTTTGGAGATCATCATTTGTTGGAGTAAATTCTGCAGTTG
>NW_005316212.1:0-1012 GCF_000412655.1 Myotis brandtii
GTCCCCCAGCTGTGCTAGGTGGGCTGAGGGGGCTACAAGCTCTCAGAGGAGGAACAGGAGATGCTGGCAGAGGGACGGGGCTGGGGGAGGCGAAGGCAAAGAGGTGGCATTGGGCCTAAGCCCTGTCTGTTGGGCAGGATGGTGACTGGCAGCGACAGGAGCAGACATTCCCAGAAGGAACCGTGTGAGCAAAGGCCTGGGGGCAGAAAGCTCCCTGAGGCTGAGCCCGTGCCCCTGGACACCTACCTCCAGGTGCCCACCAGCCTGGCAGAGAGACTTCTGTGCGAGGCGCTCGGAGATGCCGCTTCCCTCCAGGCTGGTCAGACTGCTCTGGTGGGACGCCGCCGGCTTGGTGCCCCGGGGGTGGGGTGGCCTACCAGGGCCCGGGGGAGCTGCCTCGGCCTGGCCCAGACCCAGCTGGTGCCCATCTCCGGCCATGGATGCATGGAAGCCTGCTGCTTTCATGGACACCGACTGCCCCACAGCCTCCCTGGCAGCGGAGGAGAGGATGTCAGACCTGGCGTGAGCCGGGCAGCCCTGCCCTGGGAGTCAAGCAGTCCAGGGCACAAGCTCTGGTCAGACACCCCTGGGTGCCCACTTTGGCTCTGTCACCTTCTAGCTATGTGACCTTGGGCAAGACACCTCCCCTCTCTGAACCTCATTTTTCTCGACTGTAAAATGTGATGCCAAAAGAATGCACCCAACACACCGCAGGGGAAACAGCGTGGAAACAGATGAGTGAAAGCAGCGTTTCCCAGGCCTCGGGAATCTGTACCCCATCTTCCCTCTGTCAGCCATTTCCACAAACGCCCGTCTACCGGTACTCAGAAAGACTTTGTCCCCATTATAAATGGAAGATCGATATTTTGTGTTGCAAAGAGAAACTAACTTTAAAATAAACAGGAAGACAATATTGTTGTATTCTACCTACATAGATCCTTTTGCCTGGTGAAGGCTCAGGCCCGAGACCTGCTCCGTTTCTCCCTATCTCTATCTCTATCTCTATCTCTAT
>NW_005316213.1:0-1012 GCF_000412655.1 Myotis brandtii
CACAGCTGCTGGCCTGGGAGCCTCTCCCGCAGGGCAGCTTCTACCTGAGCCTGGGCAGAGCGGTCCCCTGGAAATGACCACCTCACCCTCTACCTCTAGCTGCTGAGGTGCTCTCAGGGCAACATCCTCAGCAAGACGAGGAAGACATTTTCCCATGGACGCAGCTTCGTAAATGAGAGCCAGAGGCCCACACAAGCCCGTGTCCTCCAGACTCAGCTGTCATTGTGTAGTTATGACAGCAATGTTTTCTGCTATTTCCCTTTCCCATTATAAATATATTTCTGAAACATTAGGATTGAACAGGTTTTTGAAGCCCTGCTGAAAATCCAATCATCATTTATAAATAGTGTTGCTATAGGATCCTGTTCAAAACTTCACATAACCAACTTAAATGCAGACTTTACAAAGCAACCACTGGGGACTGGAAAGGCCTGTAGATTTTGGGACTAAGTGGGTGGGCCGGCCCTTCATCTGGATGGGCAGGTAGAGGTACCCAGCTCTTAGGTAACTGACCCCAGCCAGCTCAATGAGGTGGCCAGAGGAACATAATTTACCTAAGTCCTAGCTGGGAGGTCATCGGCTCCTTGATGCTATTCTCCCAGCTGCAAAGAAGAGGAGGGGGTACATTGGGATTTTCCCAGACATATTCTGGTATGGACTCAAAGCTTAAGGAGCAACTGGTATGATTTTTTTTTTTTCACTGTGAAGCAATATAATAACATTTAAGAAAATTTAAAAAGAGGAAATGACTATTTTTTGGTTCTGCCCTTTTAAACCCAACTGCAAATCATTTTATATCCTTTCATAATCTGCTTTTTCTATGGAAACTAGGTGGACTAAACTAAATATTTTAAAGCAATTTTATAGCTAAAAACATCCTTGCGCCTTACTACTGCAACAGGTGTAACTCTACAGAGTGATGTGCATCTCCGTGCTTCCAATGGGGTGGGAAAGTCCTGGAATCTCCGCCCCGGGCCTGGCAGGACCCCTCCATCTGCTGCCTCCCATTCTG
>NW_005316214.1:0-1012 GCF_000412655.1 Myotis brandtii
GGTTCATAGGTTGATGCTCAGCCACTGAGCCACACCGACCGGGACGGCGATTCTCTTTCTGGATATACTCTCCTCTTCAATGGCTTTGGCAAATGGAGGTTAAACTGGCCCGTTTTGGCATGCTCTGGTGGAGCCCGTTCCTTCCCGACTTTCTCCAAGATTGAAGACCGACCTCTCCGAGATGTAGGACCCTCACTATTTCCTTCTCCACAAAGCGATTTCTTCTCACGGTGCCCTGACCCACCCAGCCAGAAACGTGTCCAGTAGGCTCAGAGGAAAATAGAATGAACCGAAATTATGTCTGGAGCACCTCCCAGCAGTAGAAAGGTCCTGTGGGCTACAAAACCTCCTGCACCAGTGTGGAGGGACCTTGAGGACCTATTGTGAAGGTAAATAAGCCAGACACACAAAAGGATAAATACTGTGTCCCACTCATCTGAGGTCTCTGCAGTAGTGAAATTTGCAGAGACAGAAAGTAGAGTGGTGGGTGTCATGGGCTGCAGGAGGGGCGATGGGGAGTTGTTCAGTGGGTGCAGAGTTTCAGATTGGGAAGATGAGAGAGCTTTGGAAATGCGCGATGTCACAGCAGTGCGAATACGCTTAACGGCACTAAACTGTGCACTTAAACATGGCGCAGTGGTCAGTGTTATGTTAAGTGTATTTCACCACAATTTTAAAATGGGGGAGCGGTCACTACGTGGACCTGGCACTGATGGGCAGGAGGGGGTGCGTCCAGGTTGGAAGGCTGAAGGGGTAGCCCCTGCCAGGAGGAGGGGAGCGGGAGGCCACCAGCAGGTCCCTTTCCTGGCTCGCTTCGCTGTGTTTGGGAACAGCTGGGTGCCCCCACGTGTTAAGATGCAGGGTTGCTGCCCAGCCTGGAGGTGGTTGTTGAGAAATGTCAACAAGTCTCTAAAAATAAACACCCTCCCAAACTTCTGCCACTCTAGACTGTTCGTTCAATTATTTTTTTTTCCCAAGCAGTGCCTCCAAGCAAATCCTGGGAAAATAAGCA
>NW_005316215.1:0-1012 GCF_000412655.1 Myotis brandtii
TGCTAAGGCTAATTCAGGTTCCTCAGTAGTACACAAGGGGTCCTATTTTCTGTGCAAGCTCACAAAACTGGAGACATAAATTATGTTCAAGGACAAGATTTACTACCCTATAATACAAATTTTTCTCAAAGTTAATCTATAAATCAAATGCAAGTCCAGTCAGAATCCTAAGATTTATTTTTGGAAATTGATGTATAGTTCCTAAAATCCAGTTGGCAGAGAAAAATAATCCAGTTGGTTCAAGAACAGAAAAATTTCAAATATAATTGTTACGGATGAGAGATTTTCTACCATCATCAAAATGCACTATCCAGCTAAAATAAATACATCAGTGCCACATATTGTGAGAGGTATTTTAACATTTATCTCCCCAGAGCCAATGGAGCTAGGCAGCTTCAGAGTCTGTTTCTCTTCTCCATCAATGCTGTCCTTAGAGTAAGAGAGCCCTGCCCTTGGCTTTGGGTCTAGAGGACACTGTATGGATTTCTCTGTCTCTGTCTTCCCAAGAGAATGTGCCAACCTACATACCATGCTCTTCCCCGATTAGAACCTCCCTCTGGGTACATGGGAATACAGAATTCCCTTCCCAAACTGCCCCTTCTGGAGCTGGGGTGGACTTTTCTGAGGTTCCATTTCCAAGAGAGCAGAACACAGCATGACAATGCATAACTCTGGAATATAGTGATGGCCATCACGTGGCTATCTGTAGTTAGAATACACAGAATTTTAATGTGTGTGTGGAATGCGCCAATTACCAAGTATACCCATTCCAATTATACATTCAAGAACCAAATAAATGACAACCAGATAGAACCTTAGACCTAGTGAACTCAGTGAGCTCACAATAATCCAGGCCTGGGACAAGATGCCATTTACTTATTGGCTTGCCTGTTTTTTTCTTCTAATAAGATGGATACCATGGAACTTTGGGTCCTTCCATATCAAGTCAGTTTGGACCCTGTATCCATAAGTCCTCAGACATGTTTGAGTATTCCTTTTACAATCTGTGCAC
>NW_005316216.1:0-1012 GCF_000412655.1 Myotis brandtii
TATAGCTGATTTTGCAGAACTTTTGTCTTACTAGAGCAAAATAGAATAGAATAAGGATGAGGCAAGATGAATAAGATGATAACCAACATATACTAACTTCATTCCCCTCAATGAATTCCTCAAGAACCATTCAATATATACATAAATATGCCATATACATTTATACAAATCCTTTTACAAAATATGAAAATCAGTACCTTTATGTATTTTGCAAAAAAATAAACAAGATCACTTCCTGAATATCAGCAAGAGACCTATTTTACTTTCTTTATAAGCACAGGAAAAGAGACTTGCAGCTCAAAACCAAATAACGTAAATGTAGCCAGCAATTTTATTAGAAAATTAATCCCTATTTTAGCTTTGGAAATTTCAGAAATAGAGCGTTTTATTTTATTTTCTCCCACCTCCATCTGGATAGGACCTTCAGAAGCTTACAGATCTGAGATTTCCCTTGTCTCCAAATCATACATAAGATTATTTTTCAAAGCTGAATGTGTTATGTACATGATCATGGACAGTGGTTTTTTTCTGACGTGGAATGTGAAAAAACAGGCATCCAGAGCTAACTCAAAATCGTTAGAGGACTGATGTTTGTGAATTTCTATCACCTACTGATTAATTTTCCCAGCAGAAGGCCAAATGGTCACCCATGCAAAGAAGCAGCTATGCCTGCCTATATTCAGAGGATGAAGCAGTCTTGGACAGGACTCAAGAGTATAGAAATCTACAATCCCTGAAATGTTCAGACAACCAGAGGTGTGATTGGGAAAGAAGCACAACAAATAACTTTTTTTCATGAAAATTTTTCTCATGGCAACAGGAGTACAGACACAGATTTACTTTGTTTTGGAAAAACAGAATGATGTGATACGAATATAATGAGAAGCATTATTTGTCATCACAGGAAGCGGAATTCAGTAGGTCCATGTTTTCAAATGGATCCCCACTTACTAAAAAGGAAAGAAAGAATTAAAGTATGATTTAAGATCGGAAGTTTCTCTCATTATCCTCT
>NW_005316217.1:0-1013 GCF_000412655.1 Myotis brandtii
GGGGTCTGTGTTGCTCACCGCCGCCCCGTTAGCCCCCTGGTTAGCAGGATGTCAGCATCGGCACGTGCGAACAGCGTTTCAGAATTCTGGGCGCGATGAACGGCAGTCACCGAAGTCGCTCAAATAAGAACTGCATGCGAGGTGCTCGGAGTTGTCGGTGTAGGTGGACTCCACGTCACGTGACTGGACGATGGAGAATGTGATGACAGCTGGTATTCCTCGCAGGGAAGAGAGCTGTGGTTCTCAGCATTCTGGCTCAGGGCCCTCTGCTTCCTGCCGGATGCGAGTGCACATCGTAGGCGTGTTTTTCCGTAGGGCTCACTTGGGCGTTTAGACGCGTGCTCAGACTTTTATGTTGTACTTAGAAGATTGTGCCGAAGTCTTCCTGTCCTGCCACCCAGCCCGGCAGCCACGGAGCTGGATGGGTAGGGCTCTAAAAACTAGCTCAACGGGACAGCCTTAGACACGGGCGCTTAGCGGGGAACGGCCCAGATGAAGGGCTTGCAATCTGTTTCCGTCAGTTAGATTTAGGCCTCACTATGGTGAGACTGTGTGTGAGTTTTATTTCATTCTAAGTTTCTATGAGGAATAAATATTCCTGTAACTGTTTAAATTATGAAGCATAGAAGATAATGTGGCATATTCAAGTACTCGGCATCTTAAACAGATGTTACCATTTTGCTGCAGCTGATTAAAACCTTTTTGTTGCTATTTTTGGAGAATAAAATATTTCCGACACAGATAAAGTCCTCACCTCCCAATTCCTTTCCCCGCCCTTCCTCATTCCCCCAGAGCTAACCCCTAGCCTGACACTGGTGTGCATCATTCCCAAACATGCTTTTATGTTTCCCACTGCATATGTGTATACACAGAGGCAACATATAGTATTGCTTTGTTTCTAGATTTTATGTTAGTGGTACCATCCTCTATTCATCATTCTGCAATTTTGTTCTCCCCCTCAATACCATATTTTTTGAGATGTATGCATGTTTATAATTAAAATCTAACTCATA
>NW_005316218.1:0-1013 GCF_000412655.1 Myotis brandtii
ACGCTCTATCCACTGAGCCAAACTGGTTTCGGCACCTAGAAAATTTTTAATAAACCCTTTTATATCTAGAGTATTTTTCATTTCCATGTTGACAAACGGTATTTCATTCAACCCACAATGACCAGATGAAGACCGGAGGACAACAACTCCAGAGTCAGATTGCCCGGGTTGGGATCTCCTTCCAGTATATCTTGGCTATGACTACAGAAAAGTCACTAAAGCTCATTTTCTTTGGGACATGTCCATTTCATAGATCGGTTAGAAATTTAAATTAGATAATACATGTAAAACTCTTATTACAGTGTCTAACACATAGAGAGCCCTCATTAAATGTTAGCTATTGCAATTGTTATCATCCCATTTAACACACGTAACAATAACACACTAAGAGTTACGTGACTTCCTAGATGTTTGTCTAGCGAGAACTAGTACCTGGCCTTCCATACCATACACGGACTTTTTTATATGTGGTCAATCCAATTCCATTACCTTTTTAAATCTACACTATCATATTTAAAGTGTTTCATTGACAAAGATGTTTATTCTCATTAGTTTTTAAGTATAAGAAGTAAGAGAGGTAAGTGAAGTCAGAGAAGTAAAGTGAGCATTGGGGCTTAGGGATGCAGGAGAGAAAGTGATGAATTCAGTTTGATGGTTATTACTAGAATACTGTTAGAATTGTCTGTGTCCTTTTTATTGACTATGCATCCAGGATGCACATTCAACTTTTCTTTCGCTTTCAAACTTGACAAGTCCAGGTAGACTGCTTAGGGCGGGAGAACCAGAGCACATGGAAATCATTGTAAGGAGTAAAAAAGGCTTCTATTCTTCTCTTTGCAACAACACGACTCTACAAAATGACAGTTATCTGGCTGCCACCTCTCTAGGCCAGTCACTCAAACTGGAGGTGGAGTTGACTTTTTCATCTACTTCCTCAGGGATCTAACCCTATCTTGTTTCTCCATTCTTTGTGTATCTGAGCTCTGATCTGAAGCTCCTTTGACAAGGCCGAG
>NW_005316219.1:0-1013 GCF_000412655.1 Myotis brandtii
TTTTTTTTTAGCAGCAACCATAAGAAGTGTGTTCTCGATGGCTATGATTGATGGGCTGCTCACACATTCCACATTTTTTCTGCTTCATGCATCATCATCAGCCATCTCCAACACTCCAGTCCTGAATCTGTCCTACTTTCTGTTACCTGATTTTTGCTGGTGATTCATGAGCCAGAATAGTAAAAGGAAAAAAAAAATCCACCTTAGCTCTTCACGATGTAGTATCTCCTGGAAACTATGAGAAATATGGTTTTGTTCATCAGATTCATGCAAATGCTATATTGATTGACAATGATGTATATAAATCTACACACATAATGTGCTATATAAGAAATCACTAAAATGTTCTATTAACAGCAGAATGCATGCTGATTATAAATTACTTCAGAATGACGTGAAAATGCTTGTCTGAATGCTTTCTTGGTACTTTCTCTATTGTCACTACTATTTTCAGCTGAAGCTATATTTATGTGTACTATCCCTAAGTGCACCAGGAAGTAAAATTCTTCATTTTCCAAGCCAATAAGGTGATAAAAGCTCAAGGTCTCTCATTAACACTCGGATAAACATTGTGAATGTCACACTAAATTTTTTATCATCATGAGTGCAAAGATGAGCAGCAAGAAGACTTTTATATCCTAGAGAATGGGAACCGAGCTTTAATCACTGCATGAAACAGAAAATAAGAAGTTAATGAGCAAAGGACTAAACTGAACTATTTTGGGGATAGCATCTTTCAGATTCAGAAGCAACCAGGTCTTAAAGAGCCAAAGAAAGAAAGTCTAATGGCCCTAAAATCTCAAAAAAAAAAAGGGAGCTGCAAGTTCACGCTGTGGTCTCGATGCTTCTATTACTAGACATCCAAGTTATTCCCACAGGTTTCAGGGATGTAGAAACGCCAGTGAAGGAGAAAGTAGACTTCACAGACTCTAAGGCAGAAACTTCAATCTGGGATTCACCTGTGAGGCAAAACTCTTTGCTAATGAATTATTCCAAAGGAAAGACACAGCGGA
>NW_005316220.1:0-1013 GCF_000412655.1 Myotis brandtii
CAACATATGCATGCCAGGCACAGTTCCAATGCCCTCGGTTTCTCGGGGCCTGGAAGGGAAGACAGACCCAGCAGAAGATGTGATGACAGAGAAAGGAATGTGACGCCACGCTGAACACAGTGTGTGGGGTGGAGCGCAGGATGGACGCAGGACCTGAGCAGTCCCCGAGATGGCCATGGACAAGAGGTGGATTTCTTTCACTTTGGCTGAGTCAGATTCATGTTGTGGCTGTTATTCAAGTATCTGTGTAGAGTGGAAGGGAATGTTTTACACAGGGATGCCCTGGGCAGAGAGCGAGATCTTGTTCTACAGAAATCCAATAAACTCGATGCTCTTCCACCTCATACTCACCATCCCTTTCATTCCCAGCAAAGTCGGTACCTTGGCGAGGTGTGTTCCTCTCGGTCCCTCTCCTGTATCCCCTCAGGCTGACAAAATAAAACAAAACCACTTGTGTTGTTTTCATAAAACTAGTTGATGTAAAATATGAAAAATATCAAAATCTCATTGCATCTATCCCTGTGACTAGGACTCGGAGCTTATTCTGTGAGAAACTTAACAGGGGAAGTTTGCTCCCCTTGGTTTGAGCTTTAATGCCCATGGTTCTGATTTATCATCACTGTTGAATTAGGGGATCGTGCAAGGGTTAAGCTGTTTGTTGTGAATTTCTTATGGTGTCCTTTTCTCCGAAGGACTAAGTCATCACCGGATGGAGCTCAGTGCTACCTATTCTTGCTCCATATCCACAGCCCAGAGCCTCAAAGCCACATAAGGGACCATGCACTTGTAAATGTAACGGTTTATCATTGGGGTGCATCTCCTTGCTACCTGGACAATCTTGGGCCAGTGAATGAAGTCTCTAAGATCTAGTTTCTCTTCTATAAAATATGAATTGTAGTGAGTTGACTATGACGCCCCCCCGCCCAACACATGTCCTTGCCCTAATATCCACAATCTGTGAATATTTCCTTATATGGCAAAAGATGTGACTAAATTAAGAATCTTGAGAGGGG
>NW_005316221.1:0-1013 GCF_000412655.1 Myotis brandtii
AACTGACTTAATATTTGCCAGTGGATTGTATCTGACCTTTAATATTATTTTAAGTAGTAATCAAGCTTTTGATTTTGAGTATTAAGTGTGCTAACTTTGTTGGCATGAGAGGACACATTCTAACCAAAGTAAGCAACAAAACAGATGATGACAGTCATCCTGCAGTAGCCTAAGAAACAACAACCCATTATCATCACTGAAAATAATATTTATTTAGGAACTACTATGTATAGACATGGACTTGGCCTAGTAAATGCAATGAAATAAATCTAGTCTGCCCTCAAGAGATATAATTATAATCTAGTTCATTCTTTTCTTTTTTTTGAGGGGGTTTACACAGTGTTAGGTTACAGTATTTGATGTAATCTGATATGTCATTACACTATACCGGCTTCAATAATGTTTATGGTAGAGCACAAACACTGGAGGGGAAAAAAGAAATTTCCTTTGTTAATTTTAAGTTGCATTATTAAAATATGTCAAACTAGTTATGCCCCCAAATACACATAAAAGGTTTTGCTCACCTCTGCATGTTACTGGAGTCTTTCCTGGGAATGGAAAGAATGAAATCACCATTATGCATTATGGGACCATCACGAAGTTTTAAGTAAGGGCCTAGATTGAAGGCTATTTTTTAATATATATTATATGAGGTCCAAAAACTACAGTACCTAGTACATGCAAGATGCTGAATTCAGGGAGGGAGGGAGGGAAAAAAGAGAGGGTGGGGACCGAGTAGCAGCCCTGGCTATCTACTTACCCTTTCTCTCTCTAAGCTTTTACCATAATGATACATCCTTTCTTAGAGCCTTTTCTCTCTGAAAAAAAATGTATTTATTCATACTCCAAAATTGCCACTCATCTCCCTGCTCTCATTTCTAAAAGGCAGCCATAATCATGGGGGAGAAGCCTTACCAGTTCCAATGTGCTCTATTTCACTGCTAATATTAATGATCTACCGTGTACTGAGCCCTCTCCCCAGGCGCCAGGAAGTGAACCGCTTTTAGTAGGAA
>NW_005316222.1:0-1013 GCF_000412655.1 Myotis brandtii
TGAGGAACTGTATTTAAAGGGCCAGAAGGTTGAGAATGACTGCCCTAAAGCATTAGCCTAGTGAGCAAAACTGGCTCTACCCCAACAACTCCCTGATGTCTCACCCCAACCAAATTGAACACAGCTGGAGGCTGTGTCAGTGGCAGTCAACCTGGGCCCGTGGGGCAGTCTTTCTTTAAAAACTCTCAAAGAATTCCAGTCAAGCTCAGGAGGGTGGATGGGACTCGGGGAGCCACACAGGGAGAAACTAGTTGTGTGGCCTCAGAATGAAAGCCCTCTTTCTCATGGCCCACAGGCACTGTCCCTCCACATTGCCCAATCTTCATCTGCGTTGGCCTGCTGAACCCTACTAGCTCCACCCTGACAACTCCATGAGACCCTGCCCCGTTGAAAAGGCCACAGGCAGGGGCAGCTGGCCTTGGTGCACACTAAGACTTTTGATGAGTGGCCTCGGACCCAGCACTGGTGCCACAACTAAAACTGTATAAACCTGCTGAACACCCTCACCCCACCTGTGACTGACTCCCTGAGAACCTGCCTCACACAACACACATACGGCCAGAGGCTCTCTCAGTGGCTGAGCCCACCCGGCAGCCAAAAGGCAGAGGTGGGTCTTGGGGTGCCTTGGGTTTTTTGTTGACCTGCCCCAGGCTGGGTACTGGTGGCAGCTGGCCTCCATTCACAGCTTGGACCCTCCCACATGTACCCAGGGCCAGAAGAGGCAGCTACCAAGCACGGCTCCTAACAGGTAGTCCAGGGTTGGTCACAGGCAGCATCTGACATTGACGTGCACAGAGTCCCTCCCAAGAGACCCAACAAAGGACGTTCCCTGGGGACTGGCTTCAGACCACAACGACGCAATGAGCTCCACAAGTGCACACCCAAAAGGAGGTCTCAGCAGCCACTCACACCTGCGAGTTCCAAATGAGGCCAGAAGATTGAAAGCAAGCATTGCAGAAAGTGAAAATTTTAAAAAATTACTTAAATTCCTATTTACATAAAAAGGGCCAGGT
>NW_005316223.1:0-1013 GCF_000412655.1 Myotis brandtii
CTGAAATAAATAAAAATATATTTTAAAAAAATAAGGCCTTACATGTCAACTCTTGTGCCCCAGGGCCTTGAAAAATTGCTATTTTCACAATGAAACTGCATTACTTAGAACTACATCATATGGTCATCATTTGTCTTTTTATAGCTACTAGTAACTGTAAAATTTTGGAAATAATATGACGTCCCATAAATTATCCAGGATCTTTAGGAGATTCAGGGTCTGGATTCTGTTGGTCCAGGGACGCTTGGAGACACTGTCGGAGCTAATCCAACCACACAACTGCCTTGTTCCTGCACAGGCCACGTGGCTCTGCAGTCTCCAGTGCTTCCTCCGCACAGCACCTGAGGACAGTCGCTGTGTCCAGATGCTGCTGGAAGTCGGTCAGTGATAGAATCATAATTCAAAATGTGACTCTTAGGTCCATTTGGCCTAAGGGGTAAGCAAAATTCATGCATTCATTTAGCAAACATTTGAACATCTGCTGTGCACCAGGCTCTGTGCATTCAAAGCCGAATAAGACCTCATCTCTGTCAGTCGGTTGGTCCTGGGTCTGGGCAGGGTTTTCTGAGGGAGAGCAGCAGCTTTTCCACGTGCTAGGGAACAGTCCCTCTGGGTAGATGGATGGATAGAGGTAAAACAACTTTCTAAATAAAAACTGTCAGAATCAATACTTATTTTAAAATATCCATGCATTCATCAGCCTTTGCAGTTGAGTTCCTGAGCCACAGTCATTCCACCGATTACATGTCCCTCTGCTCTGCTCTGTAAGGAAGCACCTTTGACTGAAGGCTGAACACGTTAATGCCAGGGAAAGCCAGAGTCCAGGCTGAATCCCACAAATACCATGGCAACCTATTCACTGCTCTTGACGCATCACCACCTTAATGAAGATACTCTTGCTAATGCCAGAGGCAAACAGCTATTTATTAACTCAGCCTCACCTGGGCCAGAATCTCTAACCTGAGTAATTGCCCTTAATTATACCACAAATTGGAAATCATGGTTTAAGAAGT
>NW_005316224.1:0-1013 GCF_000412655.1 Myotis brandtii
CCATGCCCTCTTCTACCTCCCCACTCCTTCCTTTCCCTCTTGTAATCACTGTACTATTGCCTTAAAAACAGTTTTGATTTGTTTGTAAGTAAATATTGGACACACAGATTCATATATATATGTGTGCATCATACTAGTATATCATACTCATAGCAGCTGTTCGCCTGTATGCTTTATGTAGAAAGAAAATATGAGACTTAACCCCCACTTCCCAATACAGTTTCTATCAACTGTTCATAAAAACCTGATTTTTTTCTCACATGGAACTGAAGTGACATTCTTTAAAAGCATAACCAGATAAAACCCTGGTGGCTCACCAGTGACTTATAATAAAATCCAAATCCTTATCAGGCCAACACAACCTCTGCCTATTTCTCAGAACTACCTCATCTCTCAAGACACTTCCCTTTATTCTTGAGCTCCAGACTTACCGGTCTTCCCCAGGCTCCTCCGATTAGCCCGGATCCTCTGACCACAGGACATAGGCACATGCTCGCCCCTCTCCCTGGGATGCCCCTTTAGATGACTCCTTTCCATTCTTCAGTTTTCAGGTGAAATGTGGTCTCTTCAGAGAGGCCTTCCCTTTTGACCTTATCTTAAGCAGACGTTTCCTTTATCCACAGCATTTAGCCACTCACCAGAGCTTGCACTTGTTTTTGTTGTTTGTTTACCTATTTTCAAAAAGAATTTTTTTCTAGGTCTACCTGGGTTCAAACTGTGGCTATACATACTTTGAATTGTGCACCTTGACGCATCATGGGCTGCTCCATACCTCAGTTTCCTCACCTGTAAAGGGAGCATAATATTGACCACACAGGGTTGTCATGAAGCCTGTTAATACGTGCAAAGTGTGTGGAACACTGCCTGGCATATAACAAGGCCTCAGTGTCTGTCACCGGTTATTAGTGCTGTCATCACCATCTCTTCCCTGTTGACCGTGCCTTCCCTGTCTCCCTTCCTTCTGGGAAGGCTCCCCTGACCATCTATAATAATAAAAGCATAATATGCTAATT
>NW_005316225.1:0-1013 GCF_000412655.1 Myotis brandtii
TCTGAATCCAGCAAAAGAGGAAATAAGCCCAAATGCCCATGACCCATTGGGTCTGGGTTGATGAGAAGGCTCAGCTAGGGCCCAAAGGTTTGCTTTCTTTTAATTCTAGACTCCTGGTGTGTGCAGGCTGACAGGAATATTGTCTGATGATTGGCTTAAATTCCCTTTCCTTTTTGTTTTAAAGGGGGGGAAGCAGTAGAAATACATACCATTTCTGATATTGACTACCAAGCCCTCCCACCTTTAGATAAAATTAAAATCCTCACTAAACCCCTATCCCTTCCCCAGCCTATAGCCCTGTCCTATTGGGTATCTCATACAGGGGATCTCTGGCTCCCCTGGAATGTTGGGGATTTCTCTCACTACAGGGCCTACTTGAATTTCACCTGGACTGTGAGATGATTGCTAGGGGCTGGGGCCCAGAAGCATGGCTTCTCCTTAACTCTTCCCTGCCTGTATCTCATCTTACTGAATTGCAAAAATACCTGTTCCCTTGGGGGAAAACAAAACAAAACAGATTTACTTCATCAGAATAATTCAGCAAGAGAAAACAAACAGTAGTTTACATTCTGCCTATTGGAAAGAGGCTAAATGAGCTAAATATTGGTACTTACATTCTCCAGAGTTCTGTTCTTTGCCCTTTTCCTCCAATCTGCCACCTCCCAGTGCCCCATTAACCGCCATGCTTTACTTCTACATCTTATAACTGGTGATCCCAAATCATCTCCCATTCACACGCCTCTGCTCTGGAATTCCCTTAAGCTTCCCAGGTTGCCAAACCCTAGAGCCTATACAGTTCCTACTCTGTGCTCACCAAAGCTATGTGTGGTCCTTTCTTTCCTCTACTGAACAGCTATGAGATGGGAAGAACAGATATTGTATTATGCCCTTATTATTGTATTATGCCTTTAGTTACCAAGAAGGGAACTAAAATCCAGTGCATTGAAGTGGCTCATTCAAGGCCACATATCTAGTCATCAGAAAAGCCAATCCAAGAAATTGGGATCCTTACC
>NW_005316226.1:0-1013 GCF_000412655.1 Myotis brandtii
AAATAATTACAATTTACTTTTGCTGTAAACCACCATATAGAGATATTAACTTGATTTATTCTCAGCACCCAATCCTTTCCTCCATTTCCAAATGCCCTGAGTTTATCATACAAGTATGCACATTGAAGTTTTTATTTTCTCAGAGATGATTTTGTAAATAGCATAACATTCTTTGAAATTCCCAACTAAATGCAAATAAAATTTTGAGTCAATGTTTGATGTGCTAACAAGCTGTGCCAAAGCAATTTTTATTAGCATAAAAGGCAAGTTTCAATGGCCTGATGAATCTTTTGTTTATTTATTTATTCAATTATTTATTTATAACATCTAGAGCATCTGATCTTTTGGGTTAATTTTACAGATGAAAAATCTCAGAGATTGGAGAAAATAACAGATGGCATAATTCCAGGAAAGGCCAGGAAACAGTAGTTTTCTGCATAGCAATTTAAAGTAAAATACATATCAAAACTGAAACATATGACTAGTCAAAGAAGGCAATCTGTTGTCTGGGTTAGAGTTTACAGGAAAAGCTTAAGTTCACCAGTAAGCATGTCATCTCCGACTCCAGGGATGTTCCCACACCCTCTCATTGGTGCCATTCTGTACTAATCAATACATTACAAGCACCTAACAGACACTCCTGCAAATCCTGGGGAAACACCTTGCACCACAGAAAGCCCTGTAGCCCTGAATATTCATACCCAAGTGCAAATGTTAATTCATGCAGTGCTTGCGTTAAACTGGTCTAATTATCTACTGAAGGAATCTGTTAAAGGCATGCTGTCAATCCTAGCAATTGAGTTCAGCAAAGTGGAACTGAATTGCATGCCTTTTCAGCTATTTACAAGATTCTGCCTAGCATGCTTTAAGAATGGTTAAAAAAAAAAAATTTACACACAGCCAGGACACAGCTCCCCAACACACACTGTCTCCTTTCTTATCATCAAGAAAATACAAGACATGATGATACAAGAAGAGAGGCACAGCCTAGGAAACCTGTGTCCCTTCTTTAC
>NW_005316227.1:0-1013 GCF_000412655.1 Myotis brandtii
ATTAGAATCCATTGAACTGTACACCTAACCCTGTGCATTTCATTAAATTTAATTACACCTCATTTTTATAAAGCCCCTAAGGAAACTTAAAGTTTAGCATGAGGTGAAAATTAATCATCACAATTCATAATCATAAGCCTATCTGAAAATTAATTTGGGGTTTTGAATTTAAACTGCCTATCTGACCTGGGAAACCCTAAACTAGGAACTTACTTTACAAATCCTCCCTAAAACAATTTACCCAACTCGTTAGGTCTCTTCAAGATTCCCAGAGATTAAGATTATCTAATTACTAAAACAAAATTTTTAAAAAATTAGAAAATACATTGGGAAATAAACCATCATCATGAACAACAAAAAGCAAAATTAGCTTCCAAAGGACTTCAGATATATAAAGTAAGTATGTTGTAAATATTTATACAAATAAGAAAATTAAAGCATGGCGAGAAATAGAATACTATCAACATAACCAGGTAGACAGGAACTGGATATTCTAGGACTTAAAAATACACTATATGACATCAAGAACAGAAAATAAAATGTTCCTATTCTCCAATTACAAGAAAGGAAAGGACTGACTGTTCTTTGATATTAGTCAACAAATCCCTAAACTATACTCTGACATTCAGCAAATCCTGAAACTCTCCAGCTTTTTAAAAGTCTCCAGACTTCCCCAAAGCCTGATACAATACCAACTCTTTGCTTTGTTTAAAGAGACTGTCTAACAAGCCCAGTTCTCCCTTGTTTGGCAAGTAATAAATTCAGCTTCTTTGTTTCAGACATATTGAACAGGTTTTGGTTTCAGGTATTGTGAGTGGTGGTCTCTTCCTTAAGAGAATTTAATAGATTTGTTTAACAGCAAATGATAGGATTGGTAAATAAGAATATGGGTAAACAAAAAATATCCAACTGAGCCACAAAAATCTTAAAAATTAAAAAATTATGAAAAAGAAGGTAAGAGATACTGGGACACCAAGAAAAGGTCTAATATAGTTATAACTGGAGATTAAGGA
>NW_005316228.1:0-1013 GCF_000412655.1 Myotis brandtii
GATGTAATAATTTAGCATCTGAGCTTTTGAGTTTTACTTGAGTAACATATCTGTGAAGGAATGGGTGACATCATCACTTCCTCTCCCAATTTGTTGGCTGGTTTTGGCTTTTAATTTTTTTTAAAGGAAAGCATTTCTTTGGGATTACAGCTGGCCGCCTCAAAGAGAGCTCAAACAGTACTTTCCCTGCTGTTGTTGCCTTTCTCTTTCACTCTGGACCCAGTCAGCAGCTGAGTGTTCCAGGGCTCCAGAATTCCTACTCATTTCATGTTTCCTTAACTATACATTTCTTGATTCTCATTCATTTCACAACATATGTTTATTAAGTTCCTTTTAAGTGCAAAAGTGTCTTACAAGCTAGGAGGGATGTAGAGATAATAATGAATGACTCTGTCCTGGATCATTTACAATGCAATTAAAGCAAGAGGTAGATAAGGTGTGTACACAAATAATTGAACTATTAGGTGACATGTGACAGAGATACAAAGGAAGGGAGACGCTTTTTAGCTAGAACAATCGGGAAAGTCTTAATGGGGAGCCTGCTATTGAAATCAGGGCCCTGGGTATGACTTTGAGTGACAGAGCTGAAGGAAGGTGGGAATTGTAAGTAGAAAGAAGGATGTGTGCCCAGAGGAAGAGGATTTTAGAAATGGGAGAGCACAAGTATTGGGGAGAAAAACAATATCATTTTGCTAAAGTACAACATTCGTATTATAGGGCAGTAAGCAGTAGCAGGTAAGTCTATAAAGTTGGAGACAAATCATGTGGACCTTGACTACCAGTTAAGATTTTGATTCATCTCCAGACAGGCAATGTTAACCTTCTCTTTACTCCAAAGGCATTTAAATAATGGAGACACAGACTCAGGCTCCAACTTGACAAGATCCATAACTTACACCCAGAGAACTTTCCAATATGATCACAAAAATATGGATGTTGTACCGAATGACCTTTAGGCCCCATCCAGGCTGAAACTGTGAGCTTGGTGCTCTCTGGGAGGCCATGAACAGAAA
>NW_005316229.1:0-1013 GCF_000412655.1 Myotis brandtii
CAATTTGCATATTACCCTTTTATTATATAGGATTGCACAGTGACTTTCAGTCTTGGAGGTATGTCTTTGGGTGTCTCCAGGCAATTCTCAGCCTAAGATTGTTCCCCAGAGTCCCCGGGAGTGTCACAGACCAGCAAAACCTAGTGTTGGCGGAGCCAGCCCCCACGCTCTGTGGATGGGAAAGTTTCTTTGAAACGGTTTTCCAGCCAGTTCCCTCCCACCCCCTTGGGAACCAGCCCTTTAGGGGAACCTGAGGCAAAGATGGAGGAGGCTGCTGTGCTCCTACCCGCCCACAAGTCCCAGGAAGAGGTGTGCGTTCACACACGACATGCTTCCTTATTTGCAGATCATCATTTGAAAGACGTTTTTGTAGCTTGATTTCCACTCGGAAATAGATGTCACCAGCGCAGGATGAGAGAAACTTATAAAGAATTATGAACTTCTCTTTAAAATGAGAAAGTCAATGAAGGGAGGCAGCATAACCAGAAAAGGGGAAAATTAAAATCTGAAATAATTTATGAGCAAAATAATTTTCCAGCCAAGAGTATATTAGCTGTTTACTCAAAACATTGGAGAGGCACGTTTGTAATCAGATCCTGTTGTGATCTTCGGGGAACTCGCCGTCCCCCGCGGCCCCGGGTTTTCCATTTTCTCCTCTGAGACGCGGGTAGGCCAGCCGTGAGCACGCCCCACGGAGGCCGCACACCTGTTGGCACCAGCCTTTCCCAGCCGTGAGCCACTGTCCAATGGCAGCAATTCCCACGGCTTCAGCTATTGTGCACCGTTTCAGCCTAAGAAATGGCTTAGACGCGCAGCATGGTGTCGTGTACTTAGAGAGAGAGGAAACCCTGCCATATGTCGCCTTTGCACAGAAGGAGTTGGAAATATCCCCTCTCTCTTTGGCCTCTTTCTCAGCTCCTCCTTCACCTTTTTGGCCATGGGAGGGATCAAAAATCAACACTCATTGGCCCAGGTTCTACTAGCAGTTGCCCAAAGTGCGGGACATCAGCGCC
>NW_005316230.1:0-1013 GCF_000412655.1 Myotis brandtii
ACTTTGTAGATAAATATTGTAAACTACATTTGGCTTTATCACCTTTAGTGAGCCAATATGATTAGGAGTTAAACTATGCTCAATTTCCAAACTGAAGTCAATAATAATTTGCTGTAAAATCTCTGAGCTGAGCAGTAGAGGAAGGTATGACAGAGAAATATACACCAGCAAGCCACAGAGAGAGGAAAGAGGGGAGGGATATGTTGTATTGTATATCTAGCCACCAAATTCATCAACTTATACATTCAATAAATATACATCAGGTAGCTAATATGTACAGGCACAGGTCTAGGCCCTGGAGATATACAAGTTAACACAACAAAGTCAATGTCCTCACAGAGTTTATATTCTAGTGGGAGAAGACAGATAAATACGTAACTATATATTTGCCTGATGACGGTTAGTGCTATGGAGGAAAGGGAGGTAGGGGAGGGCCCTGTTTTGTTTAACGGGCTCAGGAAAGGTCTCACAAGTTAGGTGACACTTGAGCAGAGATCTGAAGGGAGTGAGGGGGTAGGCCATGTGGATATATAGGGGAAGAGTATTGCAAACAGAGAAGTACAAAGGCCCTGGGGTGAGTGTCCAGAAGATTAGAGATGTCAATGTGGCTGGATTAAGGGAAAAATGGTAGGAGATGAAGGCAGAAAGGTCTGTGGTATGCTGCGATAATCTGTGGGTGTGCTTGGGCTATATCCTGTAGTACCTTGAAGGCCATTATAAGTACTTTGAGCATTATGAACAGTGGAGTACTGTGAACTGACAAAGATTTTTAGAAAATGAATATGTCTGCTGTGTGTAGAAAAGACTCAGGAACATGGGTGGAAGCAGGAAGAATAGTTAGGGAACTATTGTAATCATCTGGAGAAGAGATGATTGTGGCTTGGACCACAGTGTTGGCAACAGAGAAGGTGAGAAGCAGTCAAATTTTAAAAATATTTTCAAGGAGCCTAAAGAATTCACTATCTGATTGGATGCAGGGTTGTGAGAAAGATGGCTCTAAGGTTTTTGGTTGA
>NW_005316231.1:0-1013 GCF_000412655.1 Myotis brandtii
TTCTTACCTCCAGGGCAGCCTGGCTGACTTGAGAAACGGTGGCTTCGGGGAAAGTATCTCGGATGATGTTCTCAAAAGGGAGGACGTCGCTGGCGGTGCACGTGGGCAGACTGGCTTCTCTCACGGCTTCGATGATGATCAGCGTCTCCTCGGCTTCAGAGAGGCTGTCGCCGGTGTTGCTTGAAGGACAAAAAACGAACAGAAAGAACGCGTGAGCGAGCGTGTGCTGCTGGCGGGCAAGACCATTCGCGTCCCTGTGGGGCGGTGGCCACCCCCACCTCCTCCCCGCCTGTCCCTCGCGGCCGGCCGACCAGCTCTGCGGTTGGCATGAGGTTTATCTGGTCCCAGCTCCAGGGATGGGCTCTGACTTCTCGGCAAAGTCAGGGTCATGCCATTCGCAGTCACCGATTCAGGGATGGGCGTTGCAACAATCGTAGAGGATTGTTGTTGTTTTTGTTTATTTTTGTGTGTGTTTTTTTCGTAGCTGCAAATAACAGAAATGAATTCCGGCTAATTAACAGCCGATGGAAAATAACCTAACGATTTATTAAACGTCTCTAGGAGAGCGACAGCGTTCCAGGCTACACGGCTGGGGTCCTAGGGAGTAACCTGACCCTTTTCCACACCTTTTCCCGGAAAAGATCTTGCTTTACGGTAAAGGATGGTTCCATCCCGGTTATCTGCCCGGCGCTGTGTCATTCCCATGGACCCAACAATTCCAAATGCAACTGACCTTTTAAACTTCCGCTTCTTTCCTGCCATTATTATAATTGTCTTCAGGGCCCTCAGGCCAAAATTATAATGATCCTATCAAACACGAAAATATTGGAATGATTGAAGTTTTGGAAGGAAAATGAAAGAAGTTGGTAATAAGAATGCAAAGAGCACACAATTAAGTCGCTGATCATCGCTGCTGTGAAGAGAAACAGTGATGTGAACTCCATTTTGCTTCTAAGGCTCTCACTTCTCTCCCAAACGGGTGCTCCTAAACGTCTCCTTCTCAAAGGACAGTG
>NW_005316232.1:0-1013 GCF_000412655.1 Myotis brandtii
GTGGAGACCCCAAAGCTTGAGAAGGAAGAAGAGCAGATCATTCATACACGAATCAGATTAGCACTGGACTCCCCAAGAACAAATCTGGGAGTGAAAAGGCAGGAGTACATCAATGACTTTCAATTATTTTCCTTTTGAATTCTGCATCAGGCCAAACTACTTCAAGGTCAGGGTAGGGAAAACACGGCATTTTCAGAGATGCAGGTCCCAGGAGGCTAGTGGAGGATGGGCTTAATGCCAAGTGAGGGAGTGAAAGCCAAGCAGGGGCCTGGGCTCCTGGGAGCAGGGGCTGGGAGTCAGAGGAGTGAGGGTCCCCACAAGGAGCACAAAAATGGCTCAACTGGACCCCAGACCAGAGCAGGAGAGGGGATGGCTCTAGGACAGGCATTGCCAAGCAAGAAGTCAGAGCTGATAATCTTGTCACTTTCCAAAGAAATGCCTGTCTTTCGGTAGAGTTTCAAGAAGAATGCGTGATTAACACTTAGAAAATTAAACAAACAGGCAAGGAAACAATATTAATTTCAGGAAAACAAAAAATGCTAAGATAAAAACGTGATTACCGTCTATGACATGATTCAGCTGAAAACAGCATTTATGTGGCCCCAATTATGTGAGCCGTGGGTACTGATTCACCCCAGCTGTGAGTAACACTCTATTAGATTAACATACACACTGGGGCCTGGCACACACACAACCCAAGCACCGAATGTCTCTGGAAAGATACTCAAGAAATGGGTGACTCAGGCACCCACTGGCAGACATTTGGGGGCTGGAATGGGAGAGAGAAATTTTAAAGAGTTGAAATATTCTACGACATGTATTCCCTGCTTTAAAAAAGGTATAAATGTCCCATGTGATTTTGGTCAAGTAGAAACATCTGAACCAGGTAGAACCACAGGACCCATACAGGTTGACCGTGGCGTCTAGACAGGAACCACCTGGGCAGACCACAGGGCCAGCAGCTGCAGAGCCCGTCACAGCAGGGCAGCCTCGCCTGGGCTGGCCCCAGGACA
>NW_005316233.1:0-1013 GCF_000412655.1 Myotis brandtii
TGAAGAACACTCATACATTTTTACTTATTTATTCCTCTTACCTACTATATGCCATTATGGTACTAAACACCAGAAAGTCAAAGATAAGTCATAACCTCTATCCTCAAGGAGCTCAGAGGATAGAGGTTATGCCTCGTGTGATAGGTGTTAAAATGGATGCATGGCAAGGTACTATGAGGACATAGAAAGGCAAACAGAATTCCTTATGAGGTATAAAATACCTTTTTAAAAATCAAAGGAAAGAACTAGGAAAACCACGTTGAGCTGTACACAAATACAAGTTTCCTGCTAAGCATTGCTTTCTTCACATATATGAACTCATAAAATCCTTATAATTAACTGTACAAGGCAAGAATTATGATTGCCGCCATTTATTTAGATTTTAAAATAAAACCAGATAGGTTGTATGGCTTTATACCGGTAGTAACAGGGGAAGTCTTATCTTACATAGTATTATAAATGTTATTATTATTTGTAGCCTTCAAGTACTACGTGCTACTTGGGGAAGAGAAAGGTGAGAATTATTGGCTAAATTTATGGAGAGTTAAGTCTTTGCCAAGTACTGTACTAATTCTTTGTGATGTTAACTCGTTAACACCCACATGAGGTAGGTGCTGTCCATTTTAAAGGTCGGGAAACAAAGCTAGAAAGCGTTTTAGTCCATCTAGTTACTTAGTGGTAGAAGTGGACACTGAACGTAGCCATTCTTGAGCTGGCAACCCATGGGAAACAAGACAGACACCTATGAGAACAAGCCAGAGTCCTAGGTGCCATACCAGTGGCACAGAGGGTACGTGCGCCAGGTCAAAAGCTGACCATGGAAGCAAGCTCTGCCTTTCCCGCCGCCCAGGCCTGTCCAGGGAGCAGCAGCAGCTTGTGATGGAAGTTGCATGGGCTCAGGACTTCCAGCACCTGGCTTCAATCCCACCTTTGCCCCTGCTCCTATGATCTTGGATATGTTACTTAAGTCTTCAAGCCTCAAGTTCCTCATCTCTCATTTAATGGTGAGAGTC
>NW_005316234.1:0-1013 GCF_000412655.1 Myotis brandtii
ATACAGATGATGTATCATAGACTTGTACACTTGAAACATAGGCAATGTCATTAATCAATATCATCCCAATAAATTTAATTGAAGAAAAAAAGGGGGGAGCTAAGAAAAAAAGATAAGGTCATCTTTGCTGCAGGGAAAACCCTGCTGTTGCCAACCATTGATGGTACATGACGTTGGAAATAAATGAGATACACATTCTCAGTACGTGGGATGGAATATAAGGAAGTCAGAGAGGAGTGGAAAAGGGAGACAGAGGGAAACCTAATTAGAGTAGATACCCAGGAACTCTGAAATGAGCTCCATTCATCTCAGAGAAACATAAAGAAATATAAGGGAGTCGATTTAAATTTATCATCTGCCTGCTGCGGCTCCAGCTGCTTTTCACAGACGTTCCATAGGGAACCTGCGGGGAGAAAAGCAGTCTTATATGTTCTCCTTGTTTGAACCTGGGGTGACAGTATTGAGAATGAATGTAAATGTGAAAATACAGTACTTCATCAGGGCCAAGGTTTGTGTCACCAACTCACCCAGAGCTAGGGAGAGCACAAGTTCAACAAACATTTGTTGAATAATTAACTGAATGAGTCTATTTCTAAACCATCTAGAAACCCACGGGTCAAAAGAAAAGAAATGCTTGTGTCAGGTGAAAGAACAAACACTATTGGGAGGGCCAGTTACTTGATACCTTTTCCACATTTGTCAATACCAGTCTATCCACCAATTGGTGATGGGAGTTCCTTTGGAATCTACATGTCTCCATGTAAACAGGATTCCTTTTCTCTTTTATGCTCAAGGAATGTGCATCAGGTCACTGCATGTAATATCACAGAAAGTATATTCCATAGTAATTACAGTACACTGTTCTCCAATTTTTCAACTTATAGAAAAAGAATTAACACAATAAGAGATAATATATGAACTTCCTAAGATAAATGGAATCTTCTAAGATTACAGCTGACAGAGGTCAAGAAAATTTAAGCAAAACTCTGCCGTCTTGATTTTCACACCCAAAG
>NW_005316235.1:0-1013 GCF_000412655.1 Myotis brandtii
AATATTAGGTAATAACAGTGAGGATGGATATCTTTGAATCTTCCTTCAGCCTACCGTACATGCTCTCTCCATCCTTTCTTCATCATAACCTGTGTCCTCATTCCCAAGGGCCGTTCTCCCACCTCAGATGTGGGTAGTGTCTGCTTTCCCCTGCAGTACGTGTTGGGGACTGGCACAAGCAGACCATGTTTTCCTGTAAAAAATGTATGTTCAGAATTTCATTAATGGACCTGAATGTGCTGTACGTTTAGCACATGGAGGGGCAACTCTATTGCCACGTGGAAGTGACCTAAAACTAATATAATATCTCTAATAGTCACCATTTATTTCAAAGTGACTTTTTCTTCTTGGACTTTAGGAAGGCTTTCTAAGCATGATTTGCATTGCCCGTTTTTAAATGACCTGTCCAGGGAAGCCTTAAGCTTCTCCATATTTATTTTGCTAGTGAGTAGCAGCAGTAAAATCATTTATTTTGCACAAGACCGGTCCTCCAAATTAAGGATCAATTGTGTTTAAAAGAGACCTTTGTATTGTGTTGCTATGAAAATAACATATAAACAAAATAAGTGACAGATTTTAAAAAGAGAGGAAAAGTTACTCATAATCCTACCACCTGGACACAAAAATTATTCATTTTTGTTTAGTTACTTCTAGTTTCTGCCCATATATTTGTCTTTTCCAGAGTTGCAGTCATGGTATTTAAACAATTTGAATGTTACTTATTTCACTTATTAAGTATGTTTGTGGTTTTATATAATCTGTGTAATGATCAAGCTTAATGGCTGTATAATGTTTCTGTAAGTAAATGAGCAGTAATTCAGTTAACCATTCCCCTAATGCTGAGCCTGAGGTTGCTTCCAAGTTCTATAACACAATGGAAATTTTTGTGCCAGAGCTTTTTCTGTTCTTGGCTTACTTCCTCAGGCCAATCCCTAGAGTGAAATTACTGGGTCAAAAGATTCGAAGGCTTTTAGGACTTTTACTGCCCAGCTAAGGGATTGTGCCAAGTCACC
>NW_005316236.1:0-1013 GCF_000412655.1 Myotis brandtii
AGTAAATTGAATAAGGAAAGTTTAATGTGAATAAATATTAGTTATAACAACAAATCGAAGTAACATGGCGTAAGCTTAGAAGAAGTGAAGAAATATTACACATTATAGGTATAGCAGATACCAAGAACAGCCTCTCCTTCTATGGCTGAGATAGAGCATCCAAGGAAAAGGCCCCACAGGGTTAACGTACAGATCATAGGGCAGGACACTACCATGGTTAACTGGATGGCAGAGAAGTCACTTTGGTGCAATACAAGTAAAATTTGCTGGGAATCTACCCTCTAGCAGTTGCTGGTTTTCCACCCACTGGGGTACTAGGGAAAGTTCTTCACTGGGAGGTACCTCACTGGAGACACTCTACCATAAAACCACTCAAGGCGGGTGTGTGGTGGAAACTGCTGGCCAAGGAATGCTGCTGGCTTCTGTGCACTGCAGGAGTCAGGACTGAGGAGTTGCAAGCCCTGAAGGAGTCAGGTGCTGGAGAAGGTGTATACTTGTCCAACTCAGCTAAGAGGAGTTAGAAGAATCAGGAAGCAATTTCTCTCCTGCACCCTCTCCTGATGAAGTTGAATATCACACCATCTGGCCCAGCAAAAATCGTTCAAGGACATAAATCCACTTTTACAGAGCAAGCAAACTTTTGAATTTGGAGGTGAGAGTCGATAAATCAGTAACTGGTAGTGTGATATAAATGCATAAGGGCGATTGCGTATGATCCCAAGGCTGTTATGCTTGAAAATATGACATTCATCACATTAGGTGATAACTACTATCAAAAAAACTAGCCACCAGTAGGTTGAAGGTGATATAGGTGGGTGGGTAGTTTCACATGACATGAACAACAGTTGGATGCATGTTATAGAAGGAAGAGCATGAGCAAAAGAACAGGGGAGGAAATGGAAGGATATAAATACAGAGTCCCGACTACCTATTAGGTAGCTATTCAAATTTTGATGACTTTTAAATCATTTCATAGATCTTACTTAATAGATAACTGAGATAATAAAGTTTTT
>NW_005316237.1:0-1013 GCF_000412655.1 Myotis brandtii
CTCCCAGTGACCAAGGCACAGTTGTTTGTGTCTGTGTGTCCCCACACCAGCTGGGATCAGAACAGAGGACCATTGTATCCTTTCTGAAACAGGAGTAGAGGGATTGTCCTGTAGAATTGTAATAATTACACACACTACATCTCAAAGTGCTTTCTCATTTACTTTATTTTAGTTCTGCTCACAACACAAAGGGAAATGGCTCAGAATTACTAACTCCATTTAAAAATGTTAAACCAGAGCAAAGGTGTTTCCTGGATGGTGTGGTCAGTGAGAAGCGGAGTCATTTTGAATTCAGAGTGTTTTTAAGAATTGTGCATCTAAGGGTATATAGTTCCTGAAATCCAGCGGCCCCTTGTACCACAAGGAGTTGCCTCTGGCAGTGTGATGCTCACACTACCTGTCATCAAATTTTAAGGCAACTGGCAGCCACCATAATGTTTTCAGCAAGAAAAGGACGTGCTCAGATAGGTTTTTGAAGAGTCCTCTGGTTCCGTGGGAGAAGGGCATGGTGGCGGAGAAATCAGCTGGGAGGTAAGGTACACTGAGCCTGCAGACCAGACTTCTGCATACCACTGGCTGGTCCGACGGGAGGGCAGCACCAATGGAGACTGAGACAGCAAGGCAGGCCAACCGGGCTCTGCCCCTTCAAGGTGGGGCAGTTCAGCTGAAGAAGACAGAGTGGCCAAGGGTGTCAGGTACGGCTGCACAGCCATCGGACTCAGTAACAGGCTGTTGTGGGACCTCAGGAGAGAAGCTTCAGAGGAAAAGGGGATCAGCTGTGGGGAACAGTGACACTAGCCTGAGCTTCAGTCCCTACTTGGGAGGGTCTCAGGTGAAGGCAGAGGTCTTCCTGTCCTTGCTGTTTGTTTGAAGGCAGGAGAGTTGGTGGGCACGTTTACCGATTCGAGGGTTCAGACAAAATGGAAAAGACAGAAGATGCTGGGAATGACAGCCAGTCCTCTGGGACACCACCCTCAGCCCTTTGTGCTCAACATGCAAATCCGTTCATGCTC
>NW_005316238.1:0-1013 GCF_000412655.1 Myotis brandtii
CCCCTGTGAAAGGGTCGTTCGACCGCCAAAGGGGTGAGGACCCACAGGTTGAGAACCGCTGCTCTAGGTGCTAGTGAGTGAGCACAGCTAACATAGACAAAGCCTCTTTCCTCAAGGGGTCTTTGAACACAATTCCCCATTTGTTTCTCCCTCTACCTGGATCATTCTTTCCCCTTATGGCTGGCTCTTTACCTTTAGGGTCTCTGTTCAGATGTGACCTCTAAGGGAGCCCTTCCTTCTCTAACCAATCTATTCAAAGTGGAGTCTTGCTCTCAGTTATCCTCCATCCTCTTACTCCTTTTTCTTTTCTTCACAATATTTATCACAACTTCAAGTCATAATTATTTATTTTGTTTAAATGTACATGTCTTTCTTACTACCTTATAAGCTCCATGAGAACAAAGACTTTGCAGTGCCCTGCAGAGCAGGCCATTGGTGAGCATTAATTGAATATCATATTAACTGGTCTTAGCTAGTCTCTGGCCAGTCTTGGAATCCACCCTATACCATAGCCAGTGTGATCTGGTCACTTACCTTCTTAAATCTCTCTAGATCCTATGAACTTCTTTTCTTACCTAATGAAGAACAAGTACACAAGATCTTCCATGGAAAGGGCCCTGGGCTCAGGAGCTCAGAGATGAAGAGCTAGATTCATCAACTAGATTTCTGAATGACGAGGGTGTTCACCAGATAGAGAAGAGAAAGCAGGATGTTGCCTCTCAGAAGCTCAAAAGAACACAATGCTTTCCAAGAGTGTAATTTCAGATGTGAAGAGTTAGATTTGCTGATATAAAAACATCCACTGAAAATAGTTTGTGAAGAGCCTTACAAATGACATTACTAGTGAGTTTTGATGCACACAAAAAATGGTACTGTCTTAGAAAGTTTATTGATAGAGGAGGGGTATGATCCAATTAGTGTTTTAGAAATAAAATGAAAAGGCAGCCCTGGCTGGTGTTCTTAAGTGGTTAGAGCATCGGCCCCAGTATGGAAGGATCTTGGGTTTGATTCCC
>NW_005316239.1:0-1013 GCF_000412655.1 Myotis brandtii
AGGGGCCGCAGTTTGCCGACCACTGCCCTAGACCAGCCGTGCATGGCCTTTAGCTGGGGCTTTCTTTCGATTGGCTGCAGCCCTCCTCGTGTGACCTAATGGAATCCATGTCCTTTCATCCCCCACAAATGTGAAAACCATCCTGGGTTTAATCAAGAGACCTAAGGTTAAGTGTATCCAACATACTTCGCTCATAGAAGATTACCCATGGGACCCCAAAGCCTTCTTGTCTCTGCATAGCCATTTGCATTTTCTCAGTTATGTTTTCACTTTCTGTATGTGTTCAATTTTATTTTCAATGATTGACCTGGATTTTAGGTTTTAATAGCCTAAATATCAAATTTTGTTAGTTCAGCTGTGTAGTTAAAATGCTCTTATTCTTTAGCTCTTAATTGATGAATATCATTCAACAATGAAGTATTCTGTGTAATCTTTTTTTAAATGAGATTTAAATTATCCTTTGTTTGCACATGGCCCAAGAGAGGCTTTGGTGGAGTTGGGAGGGTAGAAGAAGTGGTCTCCCTTAATAGGAAAAGATTCCCTCTGACTGAAAAATAGAGAGTTTCCCCACCTGGTAGTTATTTAGGAAACTGATTTTTTAACCTAATCACAGATTTTTACACTTATATTAAATTCCACTTTTGTTAGTTTTGACTCAGCAATTCAGTCTTGGACATTCGTTTTCAAATTAAACTTTGTAGGTATTTTAAAATACATTTTTAAAAGTAAAGACTTAAAAAGTCAAAAGAGAGACTAGTCTTCTCTTCCCCCACGCCCCATTGTACCAGAATCAGAAAAAAAGTCTGTAATGAATTGCTGCTTACTCCATCCTGATTTGGGGTAAATGCATAAATAATAGCTGTTTTCTCCGTATTATGTATTCAGATACAACACTATTCAGAAAATAACCCCAAAAGCCAGACATTGTCTTGACCATCTATCTGCATGTTTCAGAGATCATGGGGACATCAAATAGAGCTCAACCCCCAAACACACACCTTGGCATGAAACTA
>NW_005316240.1:0-1013 GCF_000412655.1 Myotis brandtii
AAAAGACTGAAATCACAGTTAATGCGTTCTTTTTTCAGATTACAAAATCAGTTGTTCAGACTACACAATTAGGATATTAGAAATCTGTGATCACTCATGAGACTGCACTGTGCAACTATATGCAATAATGTACTTATACTATTTCTATTCTTATTCCTTGCTTCCTAAAAGTGAATAAGATGTGTGTCGACTCTTTTTCTTATCATACTCTTCTTGACTTGAATATACACTTCCTCAGTATTTTTGTTCCCTTTACAAGCATTGAAACAAAACTAACTCATATCCAAAATACATAATTGAAATATTGGGGTTCATCCTCCTTTAATTTATATGTAGTCATAAGAATTATATCAGAGTATATTAGAACATAACCACTCATATAAAAACTAAGAAAAAAAGGCATTTAATTTTAAAGGAATTACTGAATGTGAAGGGTAGGAATCAGAAACAAATTCTAATAGAATATTGGATACTGTTAAGAACTTGTACTGAAGTTATTACTCTTAGGTCTAAATTGATCAGTGGTTCTGTCCCTACTCATCTCTTCTTTTATGTCTATGCTTATTTCTCTAAGACCCTCACACCCCTATACACCCACATGAAGTCTCTGTTTCATTCAGTAGAATCTTTAAATGTAAGTTTCTATATAATGTAAATTACATTAACAGAAATTTCTATAATAGAAACATGCCAACTAAAGTCTTGTATTTTACACCAGGGATTAAAGCTATATTTAGATTATAATTGCATACTCCTAATTGATATTCTTTTTCAGTCAATTCTTCTTTGACTAAATCAGGATAATTTTTCTAGCCACTTTCTCATCACAGTTCATATGTATTTTCCTAAACTAAAAAGTAATCTCAGAGTGTTTGGTATTTTTAATACCATTACATAAATAATATATAAATACACAAATGAATTATTTCAAATACCTCTGAATTATTACATGAACACAATTTTATCAGAACTTAATGAAAATCAGAGGCTTAGTTTCTTTTTATAAATATATA
>NW_005316241.1:0-1014 GCF_000412655.1 Myotis brandtii
AAGTTGAGTTGCTGCTCAATATCATAGGGCCAGTGAAAGGGTTATAAACCTAGGCAGTCTGGGCCAAGAAACTGACTTTCTAAATGGTAATTTTCTATGGCACTCTCAGCAGCAAAGTCAAGTTGTTAATATGCACATTTTGCACTTTAATACCTTTTTTTCTCCATGGTCCACTGTGTCAATGCCTAAAGTCACCCACATTTTTTAGTCATTGCTCTGTACCTCTTACCATCAGACACAAATGAAAAGCACCCTGAATGGTTACCCTAGTAAATTAGGAAGTGTAAATCACTTGACAACAAATGATAAATATACAGAAAAATTTGGAGCACAAGATAAAATATGCTTATATATTAATCCATATTATTTTAAAATTTCATAAAATGCATTGAACAGAATTTTAGCCCTTATCCTAAGTAAAGATGTTGAAAAGAACTCATTACCAAATGACATTTAGGCACTTGAATATTTTGCCACCTGTCATTTTGCTTTTTCTTACCTGTATAAAGGGCATTTATTCCTGTTGACATCCTGATTATTATCATTACTTTTCAGTCATTCTTATTAACCTATGACAGGTTTTGCTATTCACATGCCATTCGTTTGACATTTATTTGCTTTCCTTAATTTGTGTTTAAATATGAATTCCTAAAATTTGTCTTGATTATAAGTTGTTGCTTAGAGGATATCACTCATTACCTTGGAGTTTAGTCTCAAAAGAAAATACGTAGTGATACTCATGTAGCCTTTGCATAGTTTTTATGGAAGTTTCAACCATAATAGTTTCCTGGGCAATAGTTTTCACATTCAAAGTTTGGTTGTATCAGTGGCTAAACTCTTCTTTCCTCCAAATACACATGGATCATCGTCCTATCATAACTTCTGGAATTCTGACATGTGGGACAAGTGAGATGTCACTTCTTTTGACTAAAGCATTTCTGTCGGATAGTTCTGAGGGCTATTTAACCACCAATAATGTGGCTAGAGCAGTGGTCGGCAAACTCATTAGTCAAC
>NW_005316242.1:0-1014 GCF_000412655.1 Myotis brandtii
AAAAAATTACCTTCCTAGTCCACAGCTTATATCTTTGAGCTGTTTGATTATCATCGGGTCTTGTTTTTAAGTGCTAGACAGGAAATGAGGCAATGGCCTAACGACTAAATGTTGTGAGACCTTCATTTGTTTATTTAAAGAAACAAGTAGCATAGATCTACTGTTTGGCAGGCACTGCTAACAACAGAAGATACCCAGTTTGTCTGCCAAAGAGCTCATAGTCTAGGACACTCAATGTTGAATGGGCAGCAATGAACATTCTGCATTATTCAGAGTAGAAACACATTGAAGGCATTGATTAGCATGAACAGGAGGGCCATAGATTACACCAGAGCATGGTTTCAAAGGACGAATAGACTTCACCAGAGAAAAATAATTGGAAGAATAATCCAGTTGGAAAAAAAGTCACAGACATTCAACATTATGTTTGGTGAATTATATCTAGTTTGTATGGCTCCAAAGAATAGGATCTGCAGGATGAAGAGCACTGGAAAACACAGTTAGATGTGCAAGAACATGTTGACACTGAAATGTAATGCTAAGTGACATAAACTTTATTTCATATAAAGATGTTTTTGCAGAATAATAAGCAGGGAGTCAAGTTATATAGCTCTGACCTTCAGAAAATGCATTCTAATGGCAATAAGAAAGTGATTTGAAAGAAGTGGAATCTTGAAAGAAGGATAGTAAGAAGACCAAAAGGATTTTTTTAAAAAAAAGGAAGAAAATAAGGAGAGGATAGTGACAGAAACCAAGAGTGCAAGAAGTTTTCAGGAGGAGGCACAATAAACATGTTCTTATGACACAAAAAGGTCAAGGACTAAGAAGTGTTTATTAAAAAGAGAAATTAGGTAGTCATCAGCCAGCTTTGAAAAGAAGAATCACCAGAAAGTGATAGAGGTAGAAGTATTTAGGACACCTACGTACTAAAAAGATTGGAGTGTATCCACACGTGGGATTCAAAATAAAGACAACACTGCAGAGCCAATTTAGGTTAGCCGAGAAGAAATAACA
>NW_005316243.1:0-1014 GCF_000412655.1 Myotis brandtii
AGCATTTTCATTTGACTAGTACAACTCAATTTTATTTTATTTAAATTTAAATGTAATAGTGGCATCTGGCTAGTGACTACTATGTTGAGTAGTGCAGCTCTAACGAGTCGTGGTTTGGGTATTATATCTCCTAGGGTCATCCTAATGATTGGTGGCCTGAAGCCCTGAAGGGCACCTGAGGGGAAATAATCCAGGTGGAAGGATTCGTTTAGAAAAGCAAAGTGCCCTTCCCTCCTCACCAGCAGGAGGAACAGGGTGGCCACACGTGGAAATTTTTCAGGTGGGTGAATAGATAGTTTAGAAAGCTCATGTTAAATGATCTTGATAAAAGCGATACAATAGGATATATCTTCTGAAAGTGAAGAAGTGATTTGGAGCCACCAATTCCCACTCATCGTAGGAGAAATCCAGGCTGCAGGTGGGAAACCTCCCCAGCTGTGATAATGGGACCTCATGCTCCTCCCATGTTTCCTCATTCTGCTTATGATGTCGATCGTTTCCATCTACCACAGTTCAAACAGCCTCACAAGCTGCTCTTGGTGTTTCTCATTAGCATACAACTGGTGAGGACAGAGACTGACCTTTTCTTGACTAATTTCCCCTCTTCAGTTCTACAAGAGCCTGTGAAGTACTGCGCAATTAAGAGTGTAGAGAGAAGTAAAGGTCTTATTGCATGGTTGAAAACAAATTAATTTCACAAAGAGCAGGCTAGTTATAATTCTAGTAGTAGTTCCTTTGCACTCTTCAGCACAGAGCCATTTTCTGTGTGCTACAAGAATAAAAGAACGAGCACTTGTGTTTCTTTTTCTTCGTTGCATTATGTTTGAAAGTAGTTATTCATCAAGTCATAAATAGGAGTGACATACAGACCTAATTCATTACCATAGCACTTACTGGCACCAGATGTTTGACTTGCTTTTATGTATTCTCATTTAAGGGTACAGGGAATTCTCCCATTTCAAATATGAACAGTTGTTTTTATTTATTTATTTTTATTGAATTTATTGGGGTGAC
>NW_005316244.1:0-1014 GCF_000412655.1 Myotis brandtii
CTCTCTCTTTCTGGCACAGACACCATTATTATTTGAAACGATGGCTGCTCCATCAGCCTAGGTCCCTCCATGATTACAACAAACAGGTGGGTAGGCCCCTGCCAACCCACAATGGACCTGTAGAATGAGAGACAAATACAGCTGCTTATTTTAAATCACTGCAATTTAAGGTCTGTTTGTTACTGTAGCACAGCTTTACCTATCCTGACTGATACAATGGGCATGACTGGTTGAATTACTCTGGTTATCAGGGGAAAAGGTGTGACCACTTTGTCCTACAAGGCTGGCCTGATAAGAGTCCACACTCACCTGAGGAGGTGGGCAGAGCAGGTTGGGTTTATCCTTATTGCAAGTGGAGCAGGTTAACTCTTCTGCCATCTGGTTTCCCACCCCGCCCCCGCCCCTGCCCTCCAACCTCCCCCACGCCTGGCACTGGTTTTCACCTCTGGATGTACGACAGAATGTCTGATGGCGTTGTTTTTCTTTTACCTTTTTAAGAATTAAATACGTGTCTACATATTTTAAAACGAATTCTGGGCCATGCCGCAGTTTTAGTTTAGACCCACCCCAGGGTCCCAAATCTACAATGACAGCCTTGCACAGAGAGAGCAGACGACTGCCACTGGGAGCAGACAATGGCCCTGAGACGGGATACAATCCTAAGATGCCTTCAGAAAGTAAAAGGAAGGTACCATTGTACACGAAAGATCTTCAGTTATCAAAGGAGCCCTCGAGATCACCAGTTCAACACTTTCAGGTGAAACATGAGAAAAATGAGACCCAGAAAGATCAAAGGACGTGCCCCAGATGATACAGAAACGATATAACCACGAGCGCACCTCAGAGATATTGCGGCCTGGTTCCTGGTCACCACAATGAAGCGAGTCGTAATCTTTGTGCTGGTGGAGAGTCTTGCTTTCAATTTTTAAAACACCCAACACCTGTGAAGCACAATAAAGTGAGGTGCAACAAAACGAGACATGCCTGTGTTGGAAGAATGCAGGCAAAACCCTC
>NW_005316245.1:0-1014 GCF_000412655.1 Myotis brandtii
AGAGGCTTTTAATAAAACAAATCCAGAGACTGCAATAGTGTAATAATGTCAAAGTCATGACTGATAAACATATTTTAGCAAGAGGAAGGATGTTTTTTCTTATAGAATCTAAAATGCAAAAACTGTCCAGTTTGAAGTAGATGTGAGTACTTCCCGGACTTTCTGCACTTTTCCAGGATAGGGTGTGGCCTGGGGGAGGACAGTAGTGGGCCAGGACACATGGAGGACTGAGGCAGAAGAAGGTGGCTTCCGACAGCCACAATCAAACTCCATATGTGATGAGGTGACAATGAAAGAAATGGAGACGGGTTACCCCAGCTCTAGACTCCTGCTCTGTTTGAGATTAGCTGAGTCTGATTCCTTCCTCGCCATTCACAGAAGCTCCCTGCAGACCCTGCAAGCACTGGGTGCTGTAGGGCTTTGAGAAACACAAGCTGGAACTTCCGACTTGTGTTTATTTCTACCTGATACCCAAAGGAAGGAACATAGATGCTTCTATTTGGGGAGTAGTGTAGCCATGAGCTCTGCCAAAAGGACATCTCCTCAGAGGGCTTCTCTCTATGAGGCCCCAACTTCTAACCTGTAGCCAGGAATGGGGTTCAGGCCAAGGCACTGAGCACCCCCTGTTTTTAAATTAAGAAATGCACCAGAAATTATGTCAAAGCTGACTGGCTATGGGGTTGAAAGCTCGTAGCAGCCATCCATGGAAATGGAACAGTAATAAAGGTTGTTCTGATGTGATATGGGGGAATATTGTTTTTTTGATCATTATTTTTCACTTTTCAGAAAAGTGGCTATAAACACATCACAAAATGCTTCTTTCTCCTGAAGTTGAAGAAGCTGCTTCTTTTCGACAATAGTGTGTTCACTGTTGTTGTTTTTTTAAACCTACCCTTCTCAGTTCTCAGTGAAGTACTGGATGGTTACTATTACCTCATTTCACAGAAGAGTTAAGTGGGTTGCCAGGAGGTTCAAGAATTTTTATTGATTTCAGAGAGGAAGAGAAACATCAAT
>NW_005316246.1:0-1014 GCF_000412655.1 Myotis brandtii
CACCTGAGTTTATGTTAATGAAGTGACTTTTGGAAAGCATTTAAGGATGGGACTTGGTTGCCTGGGAAACCTAACATGGGATTAGAGGGTTATAACTTTCAACCCAACCCCCTGACCTCCAGACCTCCAGGAGATCAGAGGTGCTAGAGATTAAGTTTAATCACCAATGGCCAATGATTTAATCAATCATGACCAGGTAACAAAGCCTCCATAAAAATCCCAAAGGACAGAATTTAGAGAGCTTCTGAGTTGGTGAACATGTGGAGATGCTGGGAGGGTTATGAGCTGGGAGAGGACATGGGAGCACAGTGCCCCTTCCTACATACCTGTCCTCTGCATCTCTTCCATCTGGCTGTTCCTGGTTCATTTCCTTTTATGATAAACCAGTAATTTAGCAAGTAAATATTTTCCTGAGTGAGCCCCACTAACAAATTAATCTAACCTGAGGAGGGGTCCTGAGAAACGCCAATGTGTAAGACATAATCAATTGACCAGAAGCACAGGTAACTGGACTTGTGTGTGAAGGGGAGGACAAAGTCTTGTAAGACTGAACCTTTTACTTTTGGAGTCTGAAGCTGTCCCCAGGTAGATAGTGTCAGAACTGAGTTAAATTGTAGGTCACACCGCTGGTATGGCAGAATTGTTTGGTGGTATTGGAAAACACACATAAGACATCTGAATTCAATTCGAAACACTGGGTATGCCAAATAAAAAATAACTTTGAGGTGAATTCTATCAACTATTGTCAAAATGTGAGACTGCAGGGCTGCAGAAAGAGTAGAAGTTATAAACCAGATATTGGGCAGTTATCCTAGTGACCTCTCAACAGGCTTTCAGACAGGGCCAGCCCAACACAGATCCGGAGAAGATGCATGCCTTGCCCAAGGGTTCAGGGAGTTGTGGCCAGGACTCAGGCCTCTTAACTCCAAATCCAAATCTCATTGCGTAAATGAAGCTTAAAACATCCATATTATTTCTGGTTCTGACACCTCTGCTGATTAAGTCCTCTTCGAG
>NW_005316247.1:0-1014 GCF_000412655.1 Myotis brandtii
GTTCTTGGACTGAGGGCCTCAGCATCTTACTAGCTGTTGGCTAAAGATTTCTCTGATTTCTTGCCATGTAGAACCCTCAAAGCTAATAGTTATCTTTATCAAAGCCAATGATAAGTGGTAGGGAAGAGATTACTTTCCAGGTGAAAATAATTTTGTGTAGCTTAATCATAGTTTCATCCTCTCAATGTTGCCATACTCTGTTGTTTAAAAGCAAGTTATGCAAAGGAAGATATAACTAAGGTTGTTAATAGGAGGTGAAGATCATTTGGGGCTATCTTAGAAACTGCCTGCCATAATGCTTAGATCAATATGTGAAAAATATTTTTCCTCATGATGATGAATTATACTTCTATTAATTCTTGGAAATAATTTTTCTACTTAATAATTGCTTATGTGTCAATCACTACACTAAACACATTGTCAAGCTCATAAAATTTACTCTTTGAAAATACAATGTATTTGTGTTTCATTGCCCCATTTTATAGGTAAGAAAATTAAAAAAGATATGTTTAGCAATTTGTCCAAGGACATGTATCCCATGAATGACACATTCAATATCAAATCCAGATAATTACTACACAAGCAATGATTTTACCACTACATTTATGAAGGAAGTTGCATTTGAACTGTGACTTCACACTTTGTAATGATTAGAAAAACAGGTAGAGAGGAAAATAAAATTAAAGACACAAAGTGAGAGAAGAGTGCTTTTCTTCCAAATTAGATCTTAAACTGAGGTATTAAAGGGAGCATGGAGAAAATTAAACAAATGCAAAAGTTTTAATGAGGAAGCTTAGAATGGACAAAATTTCTGATTGGAGTTAGACAAAATTTAAATTCTTGGCTCTTTTTAGCTGTATGACCTTTGGCAAATTATGCATATTGGTAGCAATAAAACTCAACCCATAGGATTGCCCTATTGCTTTGAGCTAATGTATGTATAACTTCTTTGACAAAATCCTTTGCTAATAGCATACAATAAATATTACCTAGTAATATTATTGGATTTTTTTT
>NW_005316248.1:0-1014 GCF_000412655.1 Myotis brandtii
AGGCTGGATCAGTGCATGTAAGAATTCGCCGAGATGCAAATGAACAAATGGTTCTTGCTCATGTGATCAACAGGCTGTACACTCTAGTGTCTACACTGACCGTTCAAATATTCAAGGATGACTGGATAAGGCCCTCTTTACCATCGGGGCCTGTTGCAGCTAATGTCCTAAATTTTTCAGATCATCACATAATACCAATGCCTCCTTTAAAGGGTATTGATGAGTCGAACCCTGTCACATCAACTCCAACTAAACCTAGTAGTCCACCTCCAGAATTTTCATTTAACACCCCTGGAAAAAATGTGAACCCAGTTATTCTTCTAAACACACAAACAAGACCTTATGGTCTGGGACTTAATCATGGACACATACCTTATAGCAGCGTTGTTAATCAAGGATTTGGAGTTCCAGGAATTGGAGCAACCCAAGGATTCAGGACTGGTTTTACAAATATACCAAGTAGATATGGAACTAACAATTGAATTGGACAACCAAGACCATGACATACTGTGATTTAATTTATTTTATGAGGAATATTGACTCCTTGACTTCCTTCCTATTTACTTAGTAATCCACTTTGCATTGACTGTTCAATCATTTGTTGTAAATATTAGAGAATAGTAGGCTAGTTCATGTTAAATGAAACTATATTTTTGTAAGATATAGTTAAAACAGTGAGAAACTTCTAAATGTTGTAGGCTTTAAATAGGCTTCCTTTAGAAAGTGTATTTCTCTAAATTTGAATTTTGCTATCTTTGGTTTTGAAGTTGACTACAGTGTGATATGAGATTACCTTTACAAGAGAACCATTTGATGGAGTAGATCTGTCACATTATATTCTCTTCAGTGAAATTTATAAAACTGCTTCTTGAATAATGATACACATTTTAGGAAAGGATAAAAATATCCATTCTAAAAGTAAAAAAGTCTCTTTTATGGCTTTTCCAAACTTAATTGCTACATTTTTCTTTGAGGTCCTCTGAATTATGTCTTGCAAAGTAAAAGCAAAAATTT
>NW_005316249.1:0-1014 GCF_000412655.1 Myotis brandtii
ATTCCCAGGCTCAGAGGCTGATAAGGGTTCCCAGGCTTAGGGTGGCCTGGGCCATTCTGCTGTATTGATAACAAGGCCTTTGTGCTCCTATTGGCCTTGACTATCCCGAGACCCTGGCGTGGTTCCCACATGAGAGAACGGCCTCAAATGGGTAGGGGAAGAGGCTGAGTGAGATACATGTGTTACTTTCCCAGCTCTACATTTGACTTCACTTTGTATCCAGCAAGAGAGGTGTTTAACCATCCTGAGCTTCAGATTCCCTCTGCATTAAATGATTTAGTGTAAAACACTTTCTAACTGGTGATGAGATAGTTCTTTAAATGATGAGAAAGCCAGGTTCTGTCAGTTGAGATTCTAAGATGAAAGCTATTTCCAGCTGCCACTTTGAATGAAAGGTAGTGACATAGTAAAAGGGAAATTAAAATATTGTTTTTGTGGCTAGAAGTAAATAAATTTCCATATCTTGTATTTCTTTAGAAAGTTAAATGAGGCAAGTGAAGCCCCGGAAAGGGTTTGATATTGCATGTGAGGTATTTGTAATAAAACTGTTCGCTACTACAGATTTTTACCCAATAGTGCAATAGGTTTGCCCCAGCAGAAGCTTCTTATTACCATTTAATTTTTGTTTATCAAACTGTGAGTTAAAGTGGAATGTGCAAGGAGTGTGCAAAAACATAGTTTAACTAAGAATAAATTTGACATCAAACAAAGGTACAAAGAAAAGTATGTATCTACTGAACACAGGGAAGGGAAGGCTGCCAGTAAAATCCAGATACCAGAATGCAACATGCTCTTAATCAGCGTCCTCTGAACGCTGCGTGAGCCCTGAACCAGGAAGAGCTGCCTGAGAGTACTTAAGAGGCAGTGAGAGGAAGAAGCCCATATGCTGCAATGGTTCCCTCAGGCCTAAATGGTCTTTTGGATTTAGTTTAGTGTTTGCGCTGACACACAAGCCACAGGGTGGCCATCTCCTTAATCTCGCCTAAGGATTTCAAATTAGCTTCCTCACCATGA
>NW_005316250.1:0-1014 GCF_000412655.1 Myotis brandtii
TGAAAGGCTCAAGAATATGGTAATGACAGTTAGCAAAATGAGATTTGCAGAGTGGGCCCCATAAGTATTCAAGAGGATTTATTGAACTCATTTGATCAGAAGTATCCATAGCAACTCAAAATTAGCAAGAGATTTCCCAGCCTTATTTCTAACTAGTCAATTTTGATGAGTAGATAGATTGATCACAGTCCAATTTTGGGTCCTGAGTACTGGAGCCATATCCACATGTTAAAGAGTGATTCCCAGACCTCTCATGGAGAAACGGAAGTCAGAGGAAGATTCTGATTCAGTTTTGTTTGTTTGAAGACACATACCTGTCCTGCCTTATTGTGATCTTGGAAAGCAAAGTTCTAGCAGGATTCTGGCTTTCCCACCAGGGCTAGCCAATATAGCCATTAATAGACAAGGAAGTTTTTTGGAAAGAGGTCAGAGGAGGGTTATAGAAAAGTGAACTCAGGGCCTGTAGGGACAAGTATCTCATTTACTATTTGCCGTATGCCCGGGCGACTCCCCTCACACCACAAAGTTCAAAGGAAAAACACAGTGACAAGGATGGCCATTTTGGAATCCATTTATATTATCAGTGTTATTTTACTCTGGGCTTCATCCAGCCCCACACCAGCCTCTGGGACCGCATCAGACTGTCTGAACATTCATGGCTTCCTTGGGCCACATGTAGGTGTCCAGTGTAAAGGAGTCATAGTCTGGAGTGTAGACCAGGGATCTTATAAAAGCCTCCTTGTCCTTGGGCTCCGGGTAGTAGGAGGCCAAATTGTGTTTGTACGCGAAGTCAAGAACCTAGGGAAAAAGATGTTTGGCTGAGGAACTGGATCGAAGGAGAAACCTGCCTAAGGACCCTTCTTTGGGGGCCAGTGGAAGGGAATATACCCTAAAGAACCAGGTGTGTGCTGCTCATGAGCTGGGACCCATGGAGCCACTGGAGAGAAAAGATGTTGAGCTTTCTGTTCAAACCATTAAGCTGGTTTGGCTCAGTGGCTAGAGTGTCAGTCTGCA
>NW_005316251.1:0-1014 GCF_000412655.1 Myotis brandtii
GAAAATCTGGGGGAAGGTCATTCCAGGCAGAGTGAAAATCAAGCACAAAGTCTCTGAGGTGAGAATGAGCTTGGTGGGTTTGCAAAAGAAAAATAAAGTTTGTAGGTAGATAAAGTAAATTTGTATGTAGAAAGTGGCCAGATTGTGGAGGCCAGGACACAGGGTTTGGATTTTATTCTGGAAGTGACGGGAAGCTATCCAACGGTTCTCAGTAGGGCACTGTATGAAGAAGAAACTAAGGCAAAGTGTAGACTGTGGTGGTACCCCTCACCCCTCATATTCCTTTTACATTGGGCTAAATTCCGCTGCGATGAGTCCCAGCCACTAACACCTCACAGCTGCACCCTTCTCCTGAGAACTACCCTTGGTTGAAAGGAACCAGCCACCTAGCCAGGAACCGCCTGTGAGTGATGACCTCTTCCCTCCTCTCTAGAGGTGCAGCCCACAGCCAATGACTGACTGACTGGGGGACACAACAGCCAGTCTCCTTGCCTCAAGGAGGGGCAACTCCTGGTGGTGTGTTCCCCACTCTGTAGTGTGTTTCCCATTCCAGACTAGGGCTAGACCTCAGCTCAAAACAGGGATTGGCCAAACTTCTTCCGCTACTGTATGCTGCTTCCTCACTCACTTCTAGGTTTCACCTAAGAGTATTCCCACACTAAGTCTTTTGCACAAAACTCCCCACCTCAGGCTCTGCTTCTAGGGAACCTGACCCTAGACAGAGTTAATGAAGGGAAACCCAATTCCCAGCTATTTTTTCTTCATAGTACTATTAAAAGCATCATTCCTTTTCATTCCCAGGTGGCTCATTTCTTTCTCAGTCTCCTATCATATTTGATCTTCCTCCATTGCATCTGACATTCTACTAATGTACTCCAATTACAACTGAATGTTCCTAAACATCAATTTTGTCATTTTCTGAAGACAAATATATTGGAGGTAGCTTTTGAAGCTTTCCACTAATCAATCAGTCAGCCTGTCTGTCTGTGTCTGTCAGGTAGTCAACAAATATTT
>NW_005316252.1:0-1014 GCF_000412655.1 Myotis brandtii
GTTGGCTGCTGCAGTGCGCGTCATAGCCACCAGTCGTTCCAGTTGTTCTGGTTGTTCCCCTGTTCTGGTCACTGGGCTTTTATATAGATGGGCAAAGGGTGAGGGGATTGAGTGATCCTCTGCTTCTGACTCTGGTAGGATGACTGCTAATGCAGCTCATTCTTTTCTCTCCTTTCCGGATAGTGATTATTATCATTATTATTATTATTTTTTTTTTGGTCCTCTAATTACAGGAAACTGGAGTGGGGGAAATAGGGGAACAGGTGGTGAGTGAAGGTTGAGTTTGTGGTGTTCCAGCCAAGACGGAGAAGGGAAGGGGTAGAGCCTGATGCCTCAAAAGCAGTCCCAAGAAACGGGATAAGCTGTTTTAGAGACTCCTCTCTTCCCTTCTTAGTTATTCTTTGTTAAGTCTCTCAGAATTGAACATATTCATTAGCAATTCATTTAAGATGTGTCCTGAAAGGTTTTTAATTTTGGTATTTCAGAACAGTTTTAGGATCCTGAGCTGAATTCTCACTGGCCTTTGTAGTCTCATCAGGAGATAAATGAGGATGCAAAGCAAAAAGTGGATGTAGATGTAGATATACCAGTAGAATCACAAAGCTGGTTTCATGTAGTATGATTTTGGTTCATAGCATATCTTAACTCAAACAATACAATTAGGAAACTAGAGCCCTCAAGCCCTATGTTTTATTTCCTTTATGTCTAACCTTTATGTTGAAGGTTACCTACTTGAGTGGAAGTAAATGCTTCAGCTGTAACTCCGCTTCAGAAAGAGATAAGTGGATGGAAAACCTTCGCAGGACAGTTCAACCAAATAAGGTAATAGTGGCTTTGAGGTCTAAAAAATGTGTAACTCTATAAGCAGTAAATTGATAGAAGCTAAATGCAGTGATAATACCTTAATTTTTATAGAACTTTTTAAACACATTCGCCATTTCAAACATATTATGCCATTTTATGCTGAACATAATTTTATTGCAGTTATTATCATGATTTTACCAATGTAGATAA
>NW_005316253.1:0-1014 GCF_000412655.1 Myotis brandtii
AAAAATTCAACTGACCATGGGTGTGCAAGTCACATCCTTATGACCTAAGCTTGGAAAAATTTGAATAAATAAGATAGGGAAACCTAAAGTTCTAGAAGATTGTATATGATGACAAAAGGCAGAAATATTAATAAGCTATAAAAATGATGTGCTTTTTAAAATTTATGACACTATGTAAACATTGTCTCATTTACTAAAAAAAAAATTAAAGAGAGGTTCACTTAAAGATTGATTTAAAGGATGATTCTATGCCCTTTAGGAATTTGTATTTAGAGATCACAATTGGTTTTAATTTAATTTAACTGAAAACTTCACATATCAGGTGAGGGCAAAATGGTTCCAAGTACAAGCAGAAAGTGGGTTTGTTTTTTCTTGAGAAGAAAATGTCCAGTTGCAGTGAGCTGTCATGAGCTGTAAGGAGTGGTTCTGAAGGTGTGTGGCTGGGTACTGCTGTTAGCAGGTGTCACTCACGCCATGAGATAACATTAAGAAGAAAGAACAAATGAATGTAAAGACTCAAAAAAATGATGAAATGGGTCAAGTCTACATTTCACTAACAGAAACCTTAAGCTTCTTACCTCAGCTTCCTAACTACTCACCAACTTTTCTGTAGTAAGAATAATGACAGCTGAAAAGAAAGTAAGGCCCAAAAGAATTTGGCAGCAAAGAAACACCCAGAGGTCAATCCATTCTTGCTCAAGATCCTCAAAGTAAGTGGAAAAGAGAAGTCACCCCTTCCCTACATGGGGAAATTCAGTCAGCAACTGAGTGTCACCAACTGGTCATCTGCATATAGAAGCTCTTGGTACAATGGGCAAAGTCCATGGAGATTCTAGAACCAAGATTAAATGGCATTATCTTGAAAGAATATGGATAATCCAGTGAAACTGCCAACAATCAGGAATAGCAGTTTCATTCCAAGCCTCAGATTGGGATTTTACAGAATGGGTCCTCTCCAGCCACCTACTCTGCTTCTGTGAGAGCTGGAGCCACAGCAAATATGGCAGTACCAGC
>NW_005316254.1:0-1014 GCF_000412655.1 Myotis brandtii
GGTATACACTTCTGATTTGTATACTTTTTTGTATGTATGTTAACATTTCAATAAAAACTTTCCCCTAAACCCACATTGCTTCAATAAGAATTAGCATATTATTTTTAAAAGTAGTAAGTGTACGTGGTGGAAAAAAACAGTCCAAAATATACAATGAAAAGTTTAAGTCTATTTTCAAAATCACAGAAACAATTATTACTGCTCTGCAATGTTTCTTCTAAAATAGTCTATAAACATACAACATGTTCATTCAAATTTAATGTTAGACTCTCTACTTGAAAATTCAAAGCACAGGAAATGTTACATACAAAGCATCTGGACGACGCATCTAGAGAGCACATGCGTGACTGTACCTTATACAGAGAATCCTTGTTGGGCTTCAGTTTGACACGATTAGCGAGCCGGAGTTGACCAGTTGTCCGCATTCCTGACCAGGTATCTTTCTCACCAACTGGTTTCAACAAAGATGTTACTGGGTTATAGAAGGCTGGAATGGAGACAGGATACCAAGTTCTCATGAAGACAATATCTGGAAAGAGAGGAAATTTACTTTAACATTTTCAGAAGAAGGTTCATATCCATATGTCAAACAAAGAACAAAACATTCACCCCAAACTTCTCAAGCTGGTTGCACAGAATTTGAAGACAGATTTTACCAAGTGAACTATGTACTCTTGAATATCACAAAACTTTTACTGGGTGTGAACCACATGGCCCCAGATACAGCGTGACCTGGCACACTGCAATGATGCTCCAACCGGAAGAGCTGGAGCTGACCCCAGCTTTCTAAAGACCTGAACTGCAACTTCTAACCCACACTAGACGGAAATCAATAGAAAGGTATTTACCACTCATCAGCAACTTGTCCTCAAAGGTGGCCCGGAAAGCGCCTTCGGGAGCTCGGAGAGCTTTCTTGATCTGTCCCCTTATTCCACTGACAGTGCGGATCACAGCACCTTCAAATTTGGCCACTTCTAAGGCAGAATTAAACATTCCCTACAGGTATATATATAT
>NW_005316255.1:0-1014 GCF_000412655.1 Myotis brandtii
CACACACACACACACACACACACACACAAAATCATCTCTGGAAGCCAAGTTAAGTCGTTATAAAGTAAATAGTATGCTATACAGAAAGATGCAAATAAATCATGTTACTTATATGCTTGTTTTGATTTTAACTTCTGAAAGAATTCAAGTGCCAAATATTACAGTTCATATCTCACTCTCTCTTTCTTGGCTCCAGTTTTAACTTTTTATTTTGCCTCCCCTATTACTGTCCCTTCCATATCTAAAGTTTAGATTTTGCTATTGCAGAAAAAAAATGTCTTTAACATTATCACACTTTCAAATGTACTCATCCCACTGACTCTAGATGTAAATTCCTAGAAAGTAAATCTCATGTTTTCAATTTCCTTAGCATTTTTACAAAGTGTTTTTTAATAGCATGAACTCAACATATTTATTATAGTGATGAACTGATTCTATCCATGTAACTTAGCTTCCTTCTTCCTCCCAAAACAACCCTATATAAAAATTAATTTACCTTTAACCTTAAGCCATATAAAGGTTTTCCTTCTGTCAGAAGCTCCAATTGGCAGTTTTTAAAATAGATTGTGTGTGTATTGACATACAAGACTACAAGCACCCCAACATTAGGGAACTCACTCAGCTCCCAAACTTAACGCCACCGTGTGGTGAAATAGTGTAATTGTGATGGCATATATTGCATTCTCTGCAGACTTGCGTAGGGTTTTCATGAACACCCTTGTAGAGAAGCGCTCAAGGAGTTCTGGTGTGAACGTGGGAGCACAGGCACATGGATCATAGGACTGATATTTTACATGAGTAGTTCCTGCTCATCTCAGGGGAATGATCATAATGCCACCTGATAACTCCTGGGACTTATAGCTATCGGCAGTTTTAAATCATTAGCACAATTAAATGTTCATGAAAGGCAATGTTCTCAACTACTGTTTGGCAGCAAGATGTGGTAAAGCTGAAAATGGAGGTGTTCATTCTGTGTCTGTGGCCAATCTGGCAAGCCGTCGGGTCTTACACCTC
>NW_005316256.1:0-1014 GCF_000412655.1 Myotis brandtii
TGTCTTGTAGGGCTGAAGATTTAATATGTCTTACCCATTGGCATTTTTGACCAATGCTCTTTAAAACACTCAGACTCTGTTTGCTCAGTACTTGGAGTTTAGGGGCAGGATACTACCAGGGTTTTTTGAAAAATCATCAAAACAATACTGATCGAGGACCCTATTTATTGAGTGTGTTATTGTGAGTCAGAGTTTCTGTTGAGAGCTTGTTGCAAGCATATTTCACAACTGTCCATGTGTTGGGGCTGTTCTTGCCCTATTCTGCACCTGGGATGATTGGGGTTTACACAGGGTAAGTCAATTGTTTCAGGACCTCGATAGGGAATGGCATATTTGAGATTGAACCCAGTGCCTTTCTGACCCAAATGTTTGCTCTCTAGCATTTTGCTACCAGGCTGTTCATGGGTGGAGGAGGGAGGAAAAGAAAAAGAGAAAGCACCTTTCAGTAATAGATTGGGCTGTTGCTTGCCATCATCTGTGTCTGGTTCTCAAAGTGTTTCCAAAACAACATTGTCAGCATCACCTGGAAACTTGATAGAAATAGTTGAGTTCCTAATCTGAATCTCTTGGGATAAGAACCAACAATCTGAGTTTTGACAAGTCTAGAGGGATTATAAAACCAGTAAAAGCCTGAGAACTGCTGGTCTAGGTAAATATGGAAGGCTCAGCAACATCCTTCTGTTTCTTAGGGGACTTACAGGCTCAGGTGACATAGTGAATCTGATTCGTTTCCTCTGCTAGGGCAATCAAAATTAGGAAGTAGATTTTCCATTCAAGCTGTAGATTCCAAGCATTTTCATGGTCTGGTATTTTTCTTTTCAATGCCTACCCTACACAAATTTATAATTGATCTTGGGTCCTTGAGCTTCTTAAAATTTTTGATTCATATTAACTGCCTTTTAAAACACATGACCTCATTAAGAAACTTCCCCTGCCCACCTCAAGATCCTGGTTTTGTTTATATTTGAGTGTGTAAATTTATTTTATTTTATTGTTTAAAGTATTATAAATAGT
>NW_005316257.1:0-1014 GCF_000412655.1 Myotis brandtii
GGGCAAATATTTGTGGGTGAGGTTGTATTTCGGTCGTTTGCTAAATTTGAGTGAAACCGTCTTTTCAAAGCTTTGGGAGAACGACTTCCTTGTTTGTTTGTTTTCCCATTTGGAGGCCCCTTTTAGAGAGGTAACAATACACTCGTGCATACACAAATTAGATCTGATCTAAACGACGAAGTAAGTCCCGGCTTGGCCCGGGTTTTCAGGAAAGCAGCAGTTTCTGGAGGAAGCCCTACGCACGCCTAAAAACGGAAAAAATATGCAAGATGGGAGTCCACCAGCAAACAGGTGTTTCGTATTCCCTTGAACCACAAAAGTAGATTTTTACGTTTATGAGAAAACAAACTTTTCCCCGAGTTGGGCTTGGCCCGCAGTAAGGCAGAAAGCCAACCTGGGTTCCGTGCACCGCCTGCAGCTGTCACAGGAAGGAACCGGAGAACCCACACCCCCTTCCCAGGACGCTGAACGGGAACAGTTTCCGGCTCCATTTACCCTTTGGGGAGGGACAGAGTTAACTTACAGCCTCACAGGCCTGGGCGCTTGCATGGCTTCCTCCTTGGCCTGAGGGCCCCGGGTGGCCCCGGTTCCTCTGAAATCAGAACAGTAGCCAGATGTGGGTGCAGCTGGCTCACACCCAACAAGAACAGACTCTCCTTTCCCTAAGAAGGGAGAATCACCCTTGGGGTTCATGCTGAGGGCTCTCCTGTGAGGCGTTTCTGGCCTCTCTGCTTCCAAGCCCGATGGTGGATGTCAGGACGGCACCATGGGATCCGCTCTGGAAGTCCTTGACGCTCCTAATGAGCACCACTCAAGCCTCCTCCAAAATTCCCCAAACCCCCAGCTCCTGGAGCCTTGGCCCACGAACAGTCTGGCTGCTTCTGTCCTTAAGGACGTTCAAGACATAGTTCTGATATAAGCTTTTGGCCCTTCCCTGGAGTTCTAACTCTATGTGAGGCAGTGAGCTAGGGGCTTTGGGGAACATGGGAGGGAGAGAACAGCTCGTGGGGAAGG
>NW_005316258.1:0-1014 GCF_000412655.1 Myotis brandtii
GACCACCAGTTGGTGACCACTGCTCTATGGGACATCTCAGATGTGCTGCAAGTGGGTGCCATAATACTGATCCCTCAGGGTGCTGGAGCTCCCAAGTGCCAGCCCCGAGCAGCCTCCTCCATGTAACTTAGCTGTGCTCACCAATTTTCTGTGTACCCTGGTGTGGAAAGTGGGCAAGTACTGCTTACATCACTTGCCACTGTCCAAAATTATCCGTGGGCTTTAAAAACCTGAATTATTTTTATATATTCTCTTCCTCAACCTGCTAGATTAAGGGCTGGCATAATCTGGCCCACTGCCTGTTTTTATAAATAAAGTTTTATTGGGACATTGCCATGCACATTTGTTTCTGTATTGTCTGTAGCTGCTCTCAGGCTACAACGATGGAGCTGAGTAGTTGTTACAGAAACTGTATGGTCCACAGGCGTAAGATATTTCCTATGTACTCTTTTACAGAAATAGTTTGCTGACCCCCGTATTAGCTTACAAACAGAAATCTTGTTTGTGTGGGTGACTTTTCTACCTCCTGCAGCTAGAACAGCCCCTGCCCCCTCATAGGTGCTCCATGCATATTTGTTCAAGGAGTGGATGGATTAGGACTCTGGCAGACACCTGTGTTTAACTCCCATCTCTACACCATGGCCAGGCCCCGTGGCAATGTGCCAAATTACAGCTCCGCCCAGAATGGCCGGACAGTACAGGGCTGGTGACCGCCACGTGGATCCTGGCATTCTCCGAAAGAAAACCCTAGGCTGCCTCCACCAGCGGCAGAAAGAGTGCTTGGTCTGCATCTGTGGCAGTCACGACTATTTGAAAGTTTGAAGAAAAGGGAAAAACTCGACGTTTAATTTACTCGAATAAGCAATTGATGCTTTAGTGTATAATTATCAGAAAAAGAGAAGAAAAAAACTGAACACATTGTTTAGCATACGTTATGTTAATGGCAGGTTAGGATGGCCCATTGTGCATAATTTAGCCAAACAATTGATACCAAATTTTAATATATATATATAT
>NW_005316259.1:0-1014 GCF_000412655.1 Myotis brandtii
ATCCTCTGCCAGGCGCATTTCATGCTGTTACAATTGACTGTTCTATTGTCCCTTTCATCCACTCATTTATAAGACCTTTGATGGCTGCAGCTTACATTGTGAATGCATATGCTTAAAAACATCTGAGTTCAAGAGTTCAGTATTTGTTTTCTTCTTAAAAGTAATCAGTTTTACTTTGAAGCACTTTTTTTTATGGAGTTGTAAGGACTGACAATATGATTTAGAGAAGCTAAGTAACAACTAATATAAAAAATGGATGGGTGGGGAGTCGGCAAAGAACCTCACATCATAACTATCAAATAATGGTATATTTGTAAAGTCACTAATTCTGACAGACATATATAAACCGATCTGCAAGATATTTGATCAAATGTCTAACTTTCAGTGTCTTATTGATGACTATCTTTATAAAATGCTTTTCCCCCCTAAGGTTTTTGGTTTTGTGCATGTGAATTCATGGAGTGCACTAATGCCATTATAACTGGACTTATTGGTATGATCCAATGATTTATTTAACTTTCTGATGATTCCTCCACCTGATTTTATTATATACATAAACTTATGAAAAAAGGATTTTTAGAGAAAGTGTTTGAAAATAAAAGTTGATTTAGATGTTTACATAGTAGAAATTTATTATATTTATCAATCAGGACTAGTCTTAGGATAATATTCTGTCTATACATTATTAAGGAAATATTTAAGAACCAGGGATATCCATTTTTAATTTTATAAATAATATCTAGATTCAGCAAATCAAACACTGAGATGAAAAATATGAATAAGATAAAATATTTGGCATTCATAGTCACATCTATTAAGTGGATTGTCTTCTGTTTACAAAAAACACACAACTTTTTACAAATAAGGAGTGGGAGAAGCCACAGCATAAATAGCTACACTATATAGATACAAACTCAAATATGATTTTGTTCACCTAGGGTAAAAAAGTTGCATGTGATGCATCAATGAGTAGATCACAAATTGATCAAGATAAAAAGTTAACCAACCAAGATC
>NW_005316260.1:0-1014 GCF_000412655.1 Myotis brandtii
TTTTGGTGAATCCAGCTGAAAATAGAATGCTGAGTGTAGACACACCATTTATAGAACACGTGTTATATTATGCACATATCTATATACATTTTCCTTTGATCAATGTGTACGTTTAATTAAATAGAATGAAGTCTTCCACAGAATGAAAATATGTACTGACAAAATGGCAGCAATAAAACAATACCTTACCGCTTTTTACTCTGAGTCCCAGTGGAGTAGTGATTTTCCTTTGCCTTAGAGATGACAGTACAGTGATGATTATTGCTCCTTGGGGACTGATAAGAAAAGAAATGGTACCCAATCTTATTAGTCATTAGCATTCTCCTTTATAAATGGTATGGAACTAGAAGAACAGGTCCCGAATATATTTTTTTAAACAAGTAAATTATCTTTCAGTATTAATAAAAATGTAGTTTGTCTGCCTTAGAAAAATAAAAGCTTCAAACGTAATTTACCTTGTCTGTCATTTCAAACATTTCAGAAGGCATAGCCCCTTGGTCCAGACCCATTTTTCTTTGTCAGGAGATGCTTCATTGGTTCCTGTGTGAACATTTTGACATTTCTATTACACTCTGAATACTCGAGAGACTCAAGGATGCCAGTTCTTTTGGAATTCAGCAAAGGTATCTTCTCTCCCAGTCAAGCATTTGCAATATTCTGCATATACAATGAAATTGTTCAAATGCCCTCTTGCCTAACATGTATTTTGTCAGATTACTATTTATCTGTGTAGTTTCTCCCATGTACCATTTAAGTTGGCTTGTAAAGATACAACTCAGTAAGTTAAACATAAAGATATATGAGACATAGGAACCTCTGGTTCAGGAAGTTGGATGGAACCAGTCATAGTGGTCGTACACTGGGTAGGGTGGGCCTTGAATGTGTCTGGGAGCTTTCCAGGGGTCAAAGCAGACATGCACTTGTACAGCAGGTCTTCAGATAATGTCATTTTGTGCAACGTCACAATAATCGTGAAATGCCCTAAGACAGTGGTTCTCAACCTTCCTAATGCCG
>NW_005316261.1:0-1014 GCF_000412655.1 Myotis brandtii
CAGAGGATACACATTTTAAAGGGCCTGATGCTGTTGCACTTTGGTTAGTAAACTACAATCTGAGGGCCAGGTCTGGCAGACTGCCTATTTTGGAAAGACAGTTTTATTGGAACACAGCCCTGTCCATTTAGTTCAGCTATTATCTATAATTGCTTTCACAGGAGAAAAGCAAAAATGAGCCTTGTGACAGAGACCATGTCACTCACAAAGCCAAAATATTTTACTATTTGATCCTCCACAGAAAGTCTGCTGACCCTGCCGTAGCGTTTCTCACCTGGGTCATGTGTAACTTCAGGGGAATGCAGCAGTATTCCAGGGGAGAAGCCAAAATAGAAATGCTAAATATAGCATGTCTTCCCAAGGGGCAGTTTAATTCAAATATAAATAATTTCAAGCATCATTTTTATATTAAAATAAATATGAAAATATTATGAAGTAGGGTGTAAATTTTGCATAACTTTCAAAAGTGAAAGACTTTAAAGAAATTCATCTCATGCCTTCCAGGTCAGCACTGCTTCCCTCTACTTCCTCCACGCCCCAATCCCTCACACCTGACCAAGATGCTTGTTTATGTTCCTCCATTCAAAAGGAAACTTGGGTGGAAAAGTTGAGAAATGCTGTTTTTATACAAAGTGGAAGTTTATGTGCCAGCAAATGGTGAGTGGTGGAGATCTGAGGCTTTACATTACCTATGCCAGCAGGTGAGGCAGGCTGTGTCTAAGAGCTCTTACTACCCTACCTCATAGAATCAGACACATGTAGGCTTCTGGTTCACACAGACCTGGGCTTGGATCCTGGCTCTCCAACAAACTACCTTTATGACTCTGGGTAAGTTACTTTACCTAGCCAAGCCTTCATTTCATCAGCTGCAAGATGGCGATTAAAATACATATTTCATAGGTGGCCATGAGGAGTCTAAGAAATCATGCAGGGAAAGTGTTCTGCACAAGGTAACTATTAACATGTTAGCTAAATTTCCAGAATATATGAAGAGTGCTGAAAAATAAAAAAAAA
>NW_005316262.1:0-1014 GCF_000412655.1 Myotis brandtii
TCTGGTTAAACCCCTGTGACTTGACTCCCTTGGTGGAGATGTGTTTGTCTTGAGCCATGCTTCCACCTGGGCTCGGGCAGAAATGCAAAGCCCCAGGTGCTGCCTTACACGCCTGCTCACACTGTCCTAGGGCAAGGTCTTTGAAGTCCTGGGACTCATTTGCTGGCTTGGGGTACCAGGGAGCTACTGCTAAGGCTGCCTGGGTTTTAGAGGACCCTAAAGGAACCCTTGAGATGGTTTGTTTCTTCCAGAATTAAGATCCAGTCCCCAGGGTGAAGCATGTTTCTGTAACTTGGTCAAGGTTTGCAAAGAGAAACGCCCTGTCTCTCCCTGCATGCATTTCCATTGACCATCTGTGGAATTTATGTGTTTGGGAGGAAGGGTGGAGATGTGCAGTGAGAGGAAACTCATTAGTGGAATCACTCTCAGAGCTGAGCAGTCCCTGACCTTGAGGCACATCAATCTGGAAAATGGTCTCAGCGAGCATCCAGTGCACTGATAAATAGATATGACATTCCGAGCCAAGATATAGCCCATGGAATCTCCTTCCCTGAGTGGGAGACCAGGCCATGCCTCTCCCCTATGCTCTCCAGGCTGCAGGAAAAAGCAATAAGTTCATTTGCACGTCCCCACTTCTTTGCAGCTTCCTCACTCAACCTTGCAATCTCAGCTACTGATGTCCTCCAAGCTAATTTTCAGAGTGTGGGAGAAAGAATTGGTATATAATGGATGAGCATCTTGCTCTTGGCCAGTGTGTTTCTAAATAGGAATATAGTGGCCATCCATTTGGAATGTCACGAGTTTCATCTCCCAAGAACAGCCCTTTTCACCATAGTGTATAGCGTGAGAGTTCTGAATTAGGATGAGTGCTCTGCAGATATCAGAAAAAGAAACAGGAAAGACACACAATTATATTCACTCCTATAACTTTTTGCCTGCCATGCAGAAACCTAGCTCTTCACTCCTAAGATTGGATTTTGATATAGTAGCATTTGTAGGTTAACCAACACTGTT
>NW_005316264.1:0-1014 GCF_000412655.1 Myotis brandtii
CACCGAGCTCAAAAGGTTCGCCATCACTGGCTTAGGTAGTGGCAAGAGCCTCTCCAGCCTCTGCAGCAGTGCTCAGGAGCAAGCAGTGAGTGGTAAGGAGCAAGCTGTAAGAAGCAGCTAAGAGCGAGCAGCAGCGAGAAGTTAAGAGCTGCAAGTGGTTAGCAGCACCGATCACCGAGCACCGAGCCTGGCTCGTGCTCCTCCCCATCTGCCTGCCGCTTCAAGCACTGCTACATCCCCTGAGGTATCCCGGATTGTGAGAGGATGCAGTCCAAGCTGAGGGACCCCAACCGGTGCATGAATTTCATGCACTGGTCCTCTAGTAATTATATAAATGTGTGAGAATGACAGACACAAATTTAAAGGTGATGGTTATTTTTGTGTAGAGAAACAAAGCCTCCTAAATCAGCTAATGGTATGATCTGTGGCTGTGCATCAAAGCATGGATGAATTTGACCTCACTTAGAAATCAAATCCAATGTCTGGTGTATAGTAACTGAGAGCTATTCACTAACAGACTTACTAACCAACCAGAGTTAATAAGGAGTACAATAAAATAGTATTCTGTTTTGTTGGCAATATAAAGTAAAATTATTTGATATAATATTTCACTGAAATATATACAGTTTATGTTTATGATAAAATTCATAAATTAGAATAATAATGCTATCTAAGGACAAAATGACACAGACATTTTAAATTACAAAAGAATATGGAGATTATAATTTTATTGTAAGTAGACTAATTATATAAAAAATATAGATGCTTGTTCAGATTTCTTAATTTCCTGGGACCCAGATTTCATTGCTTGAAATGTGAATAAAGTAACTAACATTCCTTTAACAAAAATTAATAGCACCTAGTTCACAAAGAATTGTTTTTGAACAATAAGATTTGGAAAGTTCTAAAGGAAAGATTTGGAAATTGGGTGATATTCAACAAAAGTACATTTATAAATAGCCTCCCCAAATCCCATGTCCATAGTTCTGCACTTTCATTATACATATTTGAAAG
>NW_005316265.1:0-1014 GCF_000412655.1 Myotis brandtii
TTTCCTAAACTGCAAACCCAGTTAGGGAAGGGATTTTGTTTGCTCTGTTCACAGATGTATGCCTAACATGTAAAATTTGCTTGAAGCATAGTAGGTGCTCAATAAATATTGGTTGAATTAATAAAATGGGTAGCAGTGCCTTCTAAGAGCAAACTTCTTCTTGGGGTTTCTGTAGCAAAAGCCATAATAAACCTGGGCCACTGTATAGAGTGACTGTACATGGTTTTCATAGATATGGAACAATTATTTTATCCGATTTACCTTTCTAGAGGAAATGGTCCTCAATGTGTACTGCACAGCTGTAGGATGTAGAAAATGTTAGATGTGGCCACTGATCCTCTTGAATAATTTTTGAAGGCCCCCTTGGCTACATATCACAATCATGTAAATAACAATTTGTTTCCCAAGAGAAAGTGGTAGATATAAGCCTTCTTCCATATTTTTATTTGTGGCTAACGGTGTTCAACTTTTCTGATTTGGTATTTCCAGATTCATACACTTGTTGCATATTTTTAATTACTGGTTTTATGGTGCAATGTCTTCTGAAGTCAAAGAAGCGGATCTGCTTATTACCTTTCTAAAATCAAAGAGTGGTTATTGCACATTTGCAATGCTATTTATTGCATAAGAAATAGTGACTGCTTCCATCAATTGAGTTCATACTGACACCTGGAGGCTCAGTTTGGTACTACATCAGGTCTATTACACATTTCATTAGAGCACTTTGTGCCTTCAATCAAAATAAGAAAATATTAAAAATATCAAAAAGTAGTAAAAATTTATTTTGAATGATTTCGCATCTTTTACATAAAACTCTGTTGCTTGGGAAATTGAGTGTATAACTCTGGGGAAAGAATAACAGCAACTATCGCTAACATTTCTTGAGTAGAGCCAGACGTCAGGCAACATACAAGGGCTTTACTTGCAGGAATTCTTCTTTTTTCCCCTTATCTTCACTGGAGGATATTTTTTCCATTGCTTTTCCGAAAGAGAGAGAGAGAGAGAGAGAGAGAG
>NW_005316266.1:0-1014 GCF_000412655.1 Myotis brandtii
GGCCTCGTAGGAAACTGGGATTTGCGGGTTGGGTGCCAGGCCCAGGCAAAGGCAGTGAAGTTCCAGGGATGGTGGCACGTGGAGCTTCGGAAGGCCCTAGCCCACAGATGTTTGATTGCAAGGCCTGCAGCTGCGGTGAATGGAAACAGGGTAAATTGGCGCTTTCAATACCTCAGACCTTTGGGGGGAAATCCATGGGGAAGGTGGGGATGATGAGGACTGTAAGTCTGGGTGGATGTTTCTAAGTGTCTTGAAAAGAAAAATGACAGGCTCGCGCCTATTAATCACAATTTAGAGCTAATGTGAAGGTCAGTGCACGTCTTTGATAATATTTAAATGGATGCCCATATCCTGCAGCCACAGGCAAACCGAGCTAAAGGCCAAGCACAGAATCTAATTTTCACGATGGAAAACTTCAACAGAGGCACTGTAGTCATCTCGGGCAGCTTTCTTGATTTCTGCACAACAAAATGCCCAAAGCTTGTACTGCCCGGGACCGAAAATGAGCCATTTCTCTAAGTAATTCTATTTATTGCAGCAGGATATGGTGTTTAAATTCCTTAACCTGTGCTCTGAGTATGGTTGGAAGGGTCAAATGCAATAAAGTCAGACTAAGATCAGTGTTTTCATTTTTGTTTGTGCTAATGTAGAGTTAAAGCTACAGGTCAGGTTTGAGGATTTGCAGTTTTAATAGGATATCAAATGACCTCCAGTAAAGGCATAATTAAAATGGAAAACCCAAAGAAACCTACACCTGTTTAATCCTTCATAAAACACGTAAACCTGTACGTATCCATGGAAAAATAAATTTCAAAAATATAAAAATAAAATGTGTAATAGGTGCAGGGATATAGAGTCTGATACAGTGATATAGAGAATTGAAAACACTGGCAATCCTATTCACAGGATTGATGTGTGGTAAGATATAGTTCTTAATTCAGGCTTCTTCATTACTGAATTGCTACTTCTAGTATTTTCCTTAGAAGTGTGTACAGGAAAAACCCATGTTGTTCA
>NW_005316267.1:0-1014 GCF_000412655.1 Myotis brandtii
AGTGTACATATATACATGTATGTGTGTGTGTGTGGATAGGCAGAGAGATCGTCCTAAAGGACAGTAGCCAAACTCTTACTTGCTTCTTTTCTAATAGTTGCAATATTTTACAATTTTCACTTCTTTGCCCAGGATCACCTGCTATCCTTTAACAACATGATAACGGAGATCACTTGGAAATGGAGAAATTATTAGGGACATTAATATCGGAAATATATTTCTTAAATAAAAGTAATAATCCTATTTTTTTTCACATATATATGGCATTTGACTCAAGGTCTGACTTTTCCAGAGAGATAAACCGACCTCTTGAGCTAGTCAGCTTTCAATCTCAGTGCATTCATTCACATTTTAGTATCAGCACTGTAACTATGCTATAAAGTTTATTACTCATCACTTTTTAGTAGAATCATATAGAACCAAGAAGAGCATCATAATTGCAGAAGGGGCCGTGAGGTCGGCTGGATCGGGAGAAAGTGCTCATGAGTGAGCCTAGCTTACACCCCGTGTGGCGAGTGAAGGATTCTGTGCTGGAAGGCGAGGGGACATGGCACTTCATCCTGCTCGCTTTCGGCTCAGACACTCAGGTGAGGTGACTCCGTTTAGCCAGAACTTAGGAAATTTATATTTCTCTACAGAGCAGCCATGTGGCTATATTGCAGATATATTGAAACCTGGAAAGGCAAATGAGCAACATTTAATTTACCACTGATTTATATGGAAGTTATTGCCTACAACATCTGTACTCCCAACACAAGTTGATTTAATTTGCTCCGGTTTCCTGGTAACCATATACATCGACCTGGAGAGGACCTAGTACTTTTTACTGTGTTGTGCCAGCACAGTCAAGGGTTTGGTGAGCCCAGGAGGAGGCGGGGGGCTGGCGAAGGATGTAGAAAAGACAGAAAAAGAGACTAAGCTGGGTCTAGGATCTCCTGTGCCTGGCTAAGGCCACAGAGAGAGACTCAGACAGCAAGCTGAGCATTTATTTTATAGCCAGAGGTAAACAAGGTA
>NW_005316268.1:0-1014 GCF_000412655.1 Myotis brandtii
GAGCTCAAAAGGTTCGCCATCACTGCCCTAGCCCAAGCTATTATCCTCTTTCTGCACCATAGCCATATCCGCTCACATGCATACCTCTCCAGTCCTTTCTACACACAGCAGTCAGAGCCATCTAAAGAAAGACACACACAAACACACCATTCTATGTCACTTCCTTACTCTAAAACCTTCACTGTATTCTACATGTCCTTAGGAAAATGTCAAAATCCTCCCCTGAGTGTGGAAAGGCCTTTGTGAGTGGCCCTGCTCACTTATCCAGGCTTCTCTCAAGTGTCTTCCCTGTGTCCAGCACAATCTTTCATTTCCGGGAGGAAGCACACTTTCTTCTAGCTCAGGACAGATGCTCAGGCGGAGTCTTCTGCCAGGCACACTACCACCCCACGCTTCTACTGCCCAGCTGTGTCACTTTGACCTGCTGACACACTTCTACTCATCCTTCCTTTTGGCCTCAGCTTAGCCCTAAAGGACTTTCTGGATACATTCCAATCTCAGGTCACATTAGATTCCTCTAATTTATACAGCATAGCCTTGTCTTGCTGTCTTTTCTCTTTTTAAAACTCCCATTGTACCCTTAAAATTGCTCATTGATTATCTGCCTGCCTTCTCCATATTCCCAGTATCTATCAGAAGTTCTGTCATATTGTTGACACTCCATAGTTGTTGAATGAATTAATGAAAATATGTTAAATAAGTAAACTTTTATTACTTCTAGGACCTTTACCTTAGAGATGATAATGAGTCTGAAGCTTATGTTAAAAATCTAAATAGTTGATAGCATACTGGAATAGTGTATCCAAGAACATTCATAAATGGTTTGATAATAATAGCTAATCTATGCTAAGCATATACTATGTAAAAGGCATTGTTCTAAGCAGTGTACAAAGCGGCCATTTTTGTTTTGGGTTTTCGTTGGCTTTTTCACAATGACCAAGTCAGAGATCTTTCTCTTTCTACTTTAAAAGCTGGTAAGAATCAACAACGCTATCAACAGTAGTGACAGTGTTG
>NW_005316269.1:0-1014 GCF_000412655.1 Myotis brandtii
GGGTACATCTCTCAAAGGGGGGAAGTGGAAAGGGACTTTCTCTGCTGGACATCATAACCATTTTGGATATAAATCTCCGAGAAGGCAGAGTTGACGTGCTACTTAACAGTAGAATTCAGATGAGCTACTATTTAATCGTCTGTGAGGAATATATTAATTTGTTTCCTCTTATAGATCGTTATGTTAAATTCTGTCTCTGACCTTCAAGGCTACATTGACAAAAGCCAACTGACAGAGGACTTAGGGGGAACTCTGGAATATCGCCACAGCCAGTGGATCAGTCATCGAACTGTGAGTACCAACTTGTGTGCTCTTTTCAGTGTCTCTCCGTGTTTTCTTGAAGACAGGGTTGATTAAGATCAGCTGTTGGGAGGTCATTGCCTATGACTACCTACCACTGGGGAGGTTGGGTTTTCCAGGCCACAGGCTGGGAGAAAAGTAGGGTGAAGGGAAAAGGCTGGAGTTTCTCCCTGTCTGGCATGGGAGTCTTGGGGACTCGACTTAGAATGCACCTGGGGAATTTTCAAAGAGCCAAAACCCTCTTACAGCTCAGAGAAATTAATTTATTTGAGTTCGGATGGGTCTCTGTCATTCGTGGCTCACAGAACTCCCCAGGTGAGTCTAATGTATAGACAGACGGGAAGCTGTGAAACACCTGACTTATATAGGGTTTTACTTTTCCCTACTTATTCATATTTGTGGCAATTATGCTAAACTAGAAGGGTCAGAAATACTGAGGAAAAAGTAAAATTGAAACTCACCAGATAATGTGTTTCTATAAAAAGTTGTCATGCCCCTTCCCCTGCTCTTTTAGCTCCTATGCCCTTGAAAAAATTTGGTTTTTTAAGCAAAATCAGAAGCTCCATGCCCACCCTGATGGCAGCATGTGGTGTCAGCACACCTGTCTGTACCTGGTCAGTTTGGAAACAGGTTGCCCAACACCTGAACTAAATTTAATTAGGTACGAGAATTCACCTTGTTTTAGAGCAGTGGTTCTCAACCTTGGCTGCACAT
>NW_005316270.1:0-1014 GCF_000412655.1 Myotis brandtii
TGCATCAAATGGCTGTCTGATTCAATGATTGTTGGAATTGGGACTAGAAATATTCTTTATTGGTTAGTTGCTATTATACTTATGGTAACAGACTGGTGCAAATAGTTATGTACAAAGGCAGGGGCCACCCAACACATTCATTCACATTTTAAATGGACTACAGACTGTTCCGGCAAAGGCTCTTTTGAGCACTGTATGCCTGTATTACTATGTGCCTTGTGATGTCTCAATTCCTCCACCAGGGTTTTTAATGTGAGTACCACAAGGCTTTCACTGTGAAGATCCATGTGCATCACACACTGTGGAAGGCAGAAGCAGGCTTGGTTGTCTCAGAGCAGGGTTCAGTTGTAAGACACCAGCAAGGTGATGCAGAATTTTCTTATTCTATAAGCTTGAGGTTTTTGCCATGTGAAAGCAATAAGTTAAAAATTCCAATAAAGGGCTTTCTTTAAGAAGAGGAGGAAAAAAATAAAAATAATAAAATGGCTATAAATCCATATCTATCAAGGAAAGAAAATAACTGCAGAAAATAAAAAGTTGACAAATATGTGAAACTGGATAAAACATCACTGAAGAGGATGCTCTGGATTTTGAGCAACAAAGAAGAAAGTAAAGCAGTTTTCCTTAATTTCAGAGAGATAGGTAAGAAAACTGACAGTATTCAGAATCAGAGGTTGTTTCTGAGTTTATCATATGATTTTAATATTTATCCTATTTGTGCATTGATATGCTTGCCTAAAGGAATCACTGGTAGCATTTTCAACTTGAAAAAATTAGAACAGAGCACAATAACCAAAAGATGGAAACAGCTCACATGTCTATCAATGGATGAATTGATAAATAAAATGTGGTATATACATACAAGGGACTATTGTTCAGCCTTAAAAAGGAGGGAGATTCTAAAAACACACTACAACATAGATGATCCTTGAAGATATTATGCTAAGTGAAAAAACCAGTCACAAAAGGACAAATATGATTCCACTTATATGAGGCACCTAGAATAGTCAAATT
>NW_005316271.1:0-1014 GCF_000412655.1 Myotis brandtii
GGGGCAAGATGGAGGGCGTAGTCCTCGCCCTTTCACACCCTGCTCTGCCCAGTATTTCCTATCTTGGTCACCTTAGATATATTGCCCCACTTCAACTTAATCGTGAGGTGTAAACTCTAGTGCAAGTCTAACTGATCCACCTCAGCCACCATGGAAGGCCTTCTAACTAAGGGAGCAACAGACACACTAGAAGAAAAGGGGCTGTACAGGTCTAAGTGAGTGAAAAGCAAATGAAATAAGAAGGAAGTAGGATAGCTTAAGAAATTGGAGTTCCTGGTCAGAGAGTGAGAGACAGATTATACTCCCAGGAGTGGAATAGCACCAGTTGGCGCAAGCTCATGGCAACAGCCATGGGTTTGAGCAGCCACCAGGTAGTGTAGGTGAGAGCTTGGGGTCTAGGGAGTCAAAGTGCCATGAGGCGGAAGGAGTATAACATTTTCCCCTGACTATTTCTGCCTCACTTTGCACAGAGCTTTACCATTATGCTCTCTTAGCCCCGCAGAAGGAGGGACAACCACAAGCAGATTATAATAAAAAGGGGCCTTTCCCTGACTTTAAATCTCAAAAGCTAAGAAGGCCCTTAGATGACATAGGCAATGCATTTAGGATAAAAACATGAATAAGAAAGAGTAGGATTCCACCCTTCCTTAGGCTATCAGGGGAACAATAAGAGTAGATTTGGGTGGGTCTTAAAGAGAGTGATCCCGCATGTTGCTCTCAGGCGTCAGAATCCAGAGAAGTCTGTGGGTCTGTGAGCAGAGACAAGCTACACATACCTCCTAGAACAGACCTTGGAGAAGCAGCAGGGGCAACCCTACAATGAGTAGCTAATTTAGATGTCTAAGCAGAGGAGATCTTGGGCAGCCTCTCAACCCTCTGGATGGGGGTAGAGATGAAGGACAGAGGTAGGGAACCAGCCTCTTAGCCCAGCAGCAGTAGGGAAAGGAAACCCATAGAGTAGAGACTACCCTCTGATCCTAAGGGTAAACCAGAGTTAACCAGACCAAAAAGGAG
>NW_005316272.1:0-1014 GCF_000412655.1 Myotis brandtii
AGCACACTGGGAACCATCCGGGGTCTTCCTCCTACCTCCCCCCTACAACCAGTCCGACCCCACCACCACCAGTTGTAATTACCCACCTTCCCAAATCCAGCCCTCTGGCTCCTCTCCTGCCCAAATCATTGCAGTCATGTGTTTTCCGTGGTCTCCCATGCCTCCTCTCTCAAACAGAGGGAGCTTTCTAAGCATACAGTGGTCCTCATTCAGGACTTCCATATGTGTGCGTTTGTATACTCACTAAGATGTATTTGTTTAACCCCACATCAATACTCACGGTGCTTTCGCAGTCATTCACGGGCATGCACAGAGCAGTGGAAACTCTGAGGCTCCCGGCATGCACGTTCTCAGCTAAGACTGAACAAGGCAACACTCTGACCTCTTGTCTGAGCTCTCCTACTGTAAACACATGTTCTAGTCGAGATCAATTTTTTACCACTTCTTCACATTTTTGTGCTTTTAGAAGTGGTTTTGCTGTTTGACCTGGCCCCCGCGCATCGTGCCGCAGTGCTGTCCAGCGGTTCTAAGTGCAGGAAGGCTGTGATGTGCCTCAGGGGGGGAGATACGTGCGTGAGGTGAGCTTTGTTCAGGCGCCAGTTAGAGTGCTGTTGGCCGTTGAGTTCAGGGTCAATGATTCAACAATATATATGAGATAAGGTGTCTTGAAATAGAAGCACATATAAAACAAAGTTATGTGTTGTTTAGTTGATGAAAATATTGCAACAAGAGGCTCACAAGAACTTAACCCTGTATTTCCCCCACTGGCAAACTGCAGTGTCTCCTAATTGAGTGTTCGTGGTGACTTCACACAGCATAACTACCGCGAATAATGAGAATCGACTGTACCAATCCAATGGTTCCCCCAGGCCTCCCTCTGCACAGAGACAAGTCCAAGCTCCTTAGTAGAGTGTTCTAGGTCTTTCATGGTCAAGAAGGTCCTTGCTGACCTTCCAGGCACCATGCCTTTTGGTGCCCTCATCGCTCCCCAGCTGGCCCACACGCTAAAGCTCT
>NW_005316273.1:0-1014 GCF_000412655.1 Myotis brandtii
TATAATTTAAGCATACTTAGTGATAGTATCTATGTTTTTGTACATAATGGTCCATACATTAATCCGTCATGAAATAAAGTAAAGATATATTTAGTGCAGAAATGTATCATCTGACATGCTTTGGGTTGTTACCAATGAAAACCCTAAAGTTAGTCTGTAGATTTGCAAAAAATTTAATACATATTTATTTAAAAGCATGCCTTAAGAAAGAATGCACAATGCTAATTAAAACTTACTTAGGAAAATGGGGTACATCTGTAATAAGGTCAATAATAAAAAATCTTAGTCAAATATGAATAAAATAATATAAGTTGTTGATAAAATTGCATGAAGTCCTAAAACATACAGGTTTTGTGAACTGTATGGTCCATTTTAACCAATCCCCTTGCCTACACTTAAAATTCTGCAGCACACCTTAAATGTGACTTTCACAGTGATATGATGTTCCTCAGTGAACATTATGCATTGTTTAATTTAAAAGATAAAGGAGAGGCATTATTCTATAAAAGACAAAATGAAGAGATTTCAATGCAAATGTCAAGTTGCCTGTGTCTAGGATACAAAGAGCTTGTAGCTTTGGATTTTCCTTTCCTTTTACAGATCCATTAATTAAAGATTATGTTTAATCTGTTACAAAAGGCACATCTGACTTTTTGAACAATCCCATCAGTGGCACCTACAAGCCATATTAACATTAAGTAGAAAGATAGGATCATTGATTACAAGGTCTTGGCAAGAAGCCCATCTGCAAACCCAGAGTTGATTTTACAAATACAGCTGTAACAGGCTGGACACCGGCCAGAGTCGGGGAACAATAGAAAAGTAGAGGAAATGCTGTAAGTTGTGATGGGTGGATTTATTTGGAAACAATTGTATTCGCCCTCTTGTTTTAGGGAAATTTCATAACCACCAGGTAATAGGCAAAAATTCCATCCATCTGTATTTTTCTTCAGATGATATTAACAAAATAGATGTTTCCAATATTCAGATGCCTATTGTAAGCACAGAAAATGT
>NW_005316274.1:0-1015 GCF_000412655.1 Myotis brandtii
TTCATTATTGATGTATAAAAATGCCATTGATTTCTGGTTATTTGTTTTAGCCTGCTACACTGCCAAATTCCTTTGTTAAAGCTAGTAGTTTTTTTGGTGGAGTCTAGGGTTTTATAAGATACCTATCAGAGGCTCCTCTTCAGGAGGTGTAATACTTTTAAGAAGCATGCCCATCGTGGTTTTCTTGCATTGCTTTCATGGTGTTTTATGTTTGTTTGTTTTTTAATCAGAGATTTGCTTATAAACGAACAAGTGGCATTAGCATTCCTCTCTAGTAAAATCCTTTCATATTGGGGTCCTTTTCAAAGTTTTTAAGGATCTTGATAAAGTCTGCAAAACTTTCTGCTAAACTCTTCACTGTGAATGTTCCTCTTTTTCTTTTTTTTTCAGTTTTCTTTTCTCTTCAGTTATACATTTCTATTTCAGTTCTAACAACCCTTCATTAGTCAATTCTTCAGGAAAGATCTTTAGAAGTTTCCTATTGTCATTGTCATCCACTAACTGGTTAAAGATGTTTGCCATCTCAACCACAGCTTCTTTGGTTTTGCAGCCTCATTATCCTTTGCAAGTCTTTTAAATGCATGGGCCAGCCTCTTCTGTGTCTTCTTCCAGATGCCATTTGTACACAGTTTTATGGCATCACTTCAAACCCAGCAAGATTATATTGGCAGATGCAGTCACATATGTTATAATACTGCCAGAATTGCATCTGTGTACCCTTCAGTTGCAGAAATAGCCTGGACAAAGGCCTTAAAAGCTGCTATAACTCATTGATTAACTGGATGGTTCAATGAGTTGGTATTTGCAGGGAGAAATGCTATTTTGACATTGGGATAAAAATCACCATTTAAAAAAATGATGTCCAGGAGCATTATCAACAATAAGCAAAATATTAAAAGGTATTTATTCTCAAATAGTATTTCTTCATTTTGCTGGCATAACAATTCAGGAAGGTTTCTTAAAACAGAAGCTGGGTCATCCATGACTTCTTATTGCTCGTGTAGGACACTAGCAG
>NW_005316275.1:0-1015 GCF_000412655.1 Myotis brandtii
ATCAATGATGAGAGAGAATCATCAATCAGCTGCCTCTAATAGTGGTTTTTAATGTGGATTTTATATCCTTGATCTCTCTCAGAACTTTTTGCTGGTACTGTTATAGAATGGAATTCAGCACAAGATGAGTCCACCTTGAATCACATTCCAGGTCATTTGGCTCATGAAACACTGAAAAGATGGCACCATAAACTAAGCAAATGGCCTGTTGTATAGGGAATATATTTCTAACAAGTTTTGTTCATGATCAGTCAGAAAGAGGAACACTTGTATTAATATTTATACACAGGAGTTCCACCAATCATTTTTTGTAGAACATTATTTTTCAAGTTAGGCTCAGTGGGCCCCGGATTCTATAGGATGTTGAGAGGTATTATGCAAATACAGGATTCCAAAGTCTAATCAGTTTGGAACCCCTGTGTTAGCAGGTTTCTTTGCTGAAGGCCAACTAAGAGTCTCTGACTTGGTGTAAATTGTAAATGCCCCGGGGCGGAGGAGGCAATGGGAAGGAGGTGTATGATGAGCAGTGATTCCCAAAATGATCTGACTCCAGAAACTTTTGTTTTTCCTCCATAGATTTCTCAAGGGGCTAGTGTCCTCTAGAAAAGCTTTAAGGAAATGCTATTTTTATAGTCACATTTCATTTACAGGGAACAAATCAGTAGCTCAGAGAAGCAGGTATGATTTCTCAATATTGGGTTCTATTTTTGTTGCATATTTCTTGATACTAGCACAAAGGTGAAGGTCTGTCTTATTAATTAAAAAGTAATAATTTTGGCCATTCATGCCCAAAGACATGATCTAGATATTAGCTATGCGACCATCTGAATGAGAACTGGGAATGGTGTCTTACAAGCTGCAATTCCACATGTGCTCACTTTGCCCCAGGTCCTTGCCCACGTTCCCTCTGACTACCCCAGGGAGTGAGCAAACCCAGGGGCCAGCCGAGTCCCACCAAACATCAAGGATTCCAGAGACATTTTAGATTCTCTTAGTGAAATATAAAGTGTGCCGC
>NW_005316276.1:0-1015 GCF_000412655.1 Myotis brandtii
AACTAAGAAAGCTGGAAGCAGCCTTGCAAGCTAATTCTTTTTTCCTCTGTGTCTCTACAGAAACTTGAAGGGTCTAAGTGCAAAGGGCAGCTTTTGATTTTTGGGGCAACCAACTGGGACTTGATTGGTCGGAAAGAAGTGCCTAAGCAACAAGGTATGACAAACAGTTCTAAAAATATAAGAAGTTACTATTACGTGCTTCCTATGTACTAGGTCTTCGATGGAATTTGGTGACCACCCACCAGGTAGGTATTCTCTTCATTTACAAGATTGCTCAGAGAGGCCAAGTAACTTTCCTGAGACCACACAGCCATTCTAGGGATGGAGCTGGATTTGAACCTTAAGGCTCAACAGAAAATGTAAATAGTAGCCTCAAATAAACATGGACACCTTTCCCCCATCTTCCTTTTCATGTCAGTTATTTTTATTAAAATGAAAAAGCTGGCCCTGTGGGGTGTCAGGATGTCCTAGACATCTGTCACATGTCAAGCTGTTAGATATTTCAGAAGAGTCCACACTGCTTTGCAAGCTGCCAGATGTGGAGTCCCAGTCCGGAGCCGGGAGACAAGTCAGAGAAGGAACTTCAGTCCCCAGATGCTCTTAGAAAATCGGTGTCTTTCCTCAGGAGAGTGCTGGCCCGTCGGGGAGAGGGAGGCTGGCACCGGGCCACGGTTTATGGCTTCTTGATTTCTTTTGGAGAGATTCCCAAAGGCCTTTCCAGCATTGCCCACTGAGCAAATATTTGCACCCTGACACTCCCTGCTGCCTCGGGTGTTGAGATTGTCTTATTTTATGAAAACACAGGAATCTCCGGGTTCGGGGTGGGTCCCAGCCATTTTCTCCTGCTGTGGGAAGTGCCCACACTTAAGGCCCATGTTCCCCCCGCTGTTGGTGTCACCAGGCAACCCCTCCTGGTGTGTGATGACCTAAGCCTGCCAGCCTTGGGCATGGGTGGCATCTTTACTCAAAGCTGCTCCTCTCGTGGTGGCTCACTCGCAGTGATAACACTCAGGCC
>NW_005316277.1:0-1015 GCF_000412655.1 Myotis brandtii
GACAATGCCTGGAGTAGCTTGCTGGAGACATGATGAGAGACTCATGACCCAATCAGGACATGCCTTCAGACAACAGGCAGCTGACCACCAAACATGCGTGAGACCATCCTGGAGCAATCACCCTCCAGCTGACCACCAACTCACAAGAAAGCCCAGCTGAGACAAGCAGAGGCTGGACCAGAGCAGAAGGAACACTCAGCTAACACATAACCTTGAAAACTAACAATGGTTGTTGTTTGAAGACCCTGGGGGTGGTTCTTTAGGCATGTTATTGTGATAACAATGAACTGATTCCCCACAACTTTCAGACCCTGCTTGGGGACAGCCAGATATGGGACAGAAGCATTGAACTACAAACTACAAACAGTTCTGCGTAACTGATGTGGACTTGCTGGGGTGGGTTTGCAGCTCAGAGCCATGGAGAGAACAGGCGTTCTGGTGGCCAGAGACATAGCTCCTGAGGTAGAGAGGGGCAGGCATTCAACTTAGAGGGGGGCCTGTGAGTGGCAAACTACACAGCCTGAAGCCTTCTGTGCAGTCCCAGGGAAGTGATGACATGGCAGCTTCTATTTTTGTTCCCTGATCCAACAAAATACCTGGGAAGCCAGCAGGGAACACATCAGGGAAGTTGACTGATACAGCCAACAGGGCTTCCATTTTATGAAAGGCGTGAAAGGAATAGAGAAAAAAAAGAGAGAGCAGGGCCCAGAAATGCAAAATTCAGGAGCAAGATTAGAACTAGGCTTTCTCTTTTTGTATCTTTAACATTTATTTATTACATTATAGCAATCATACAGTAAATTATATAAATCTTAAGAATCCAGCTCAGTGAATTGGGGGTACAAGCACTTAGAGCAACATGAAAAAGCTAGCCACACCCAGAGGCTCCTTCATGCCCATTGCCAGTCAACACCACCCCTTCATAAAGAAGAAACCTTGTTACTTAGCTTTGCCCATTTTTGAACTTCACATAAATGGACTCATACAGCATATACTCTTGTGTCTGTTTTTTTCC
>NW_005316278.1:0-1015 GCF_000412655.1 Myotis brandtii
CCGTGCGCGGTCCTCCTGCTCACTCACAGCCGTCATGGCTGTGGTTACGTTTCCCCCAGCGAGAAGTGCTTTCCCGCAGTGGTGGCTGCCGGGCCATCAGGAGACAAGCTGGCTGTTGCTTCCCTCCAAGCCTCTACTGGAAGGTGACAAGGCAGCCCCTTCCCTCCAGGTGTGGGCACCCTCCTGGAGCAGCCCTGTGTGGCCTGTGCTGGTTGCGCACGCGGTTCCTGCTGCTCCGTTCCTTGCTGAAGTGCCTGAAAAAGGGTCTTTTAAAAGGTATCCATTTGTTAATCCCCCTTTAAAAAAATCCTGCTAGTTAGAATTCTTGCTTTGCCAAGAGAGGAAGTAATATAGTTAATCCCTCTTTTAAAAACTACTGCTAGTTAGAATTCTGGCTCTGCCCAGAGGAGCAGTTATGGAAAGCTGCAGGAGCCCCCTTCTTCTTTTGAATCCATTTCGGAAGGGACTTAGCGAGGTAACCAGGAAGCTAACCCGAGCTCTGATGGGTTGGATGGAGACTCAGTTCCCTGGTGGCTTCCGGTCCAGTGCCAATCCTTGCTAAGTGTAACCTTAGAAATTCTTCCCCTGCCCCAGCCTCCCTCCCTGTCTGGACAGCTCTGGTCTCTCCTGCACACAGCTGCCAGAGGCTGTTTCTTTCAAAGCAAATGTCATAAGACCAATGCCCTCATTCCTCCTCTGGGGGCTCCTGTGGAGCACACAGCCCATTGCAGAGAACTGACCTTGACAGCTGACCCTGGGGAACTGGGCCTTAGCGGATGCTCCTGTCTTATCCTGCACCCAGCACTCTCCAGCACCCCACGCTTCCCTCTGTCCTCCTAACATGGCCTGCTTTTTCTAGTTCAGCATCTCCACCTACTGGATCTTCTTTCTCACCTTTGCCTTTCCTTTCTCACCTCCTCCTTCAGATTCGCCCTTCCTCTGGAAATCCTTCCTTTCTTCTCCCAGGAAAAGTCCATGCTTAACGTGTGTGTGTGTGTGTGTGTGTGTGTGTGTG
>NW_005316279.1:0-1015 GCF_000412655.1 Myotis brandtii
TGGAAAGAGGGGGAGCAGAGGACTCCAGCAGGGTCGTTGCCATGGAGATGGAGTTCATTCAACACTCCTTGAATGCCTAAGTACCTAGGAGATCCACCTTGCCATGGGTGTGATGTCCCTTCCCATAATGTTTAGGATGAACACCTCCCTTTCCCTAGCGTCACCCCAATATTTCCCCTGGGAAGAAATGGAACTTGCTCAGAACTAACTACAGTGCTAACCCATCCCCACCACCAAAAGCTCAACTTCAAAAGTGAGGAATATAACCAGAAACGAAGACAGGATGTGATCTTTGATCTTCTGATGGGGCAGAAATTTTTCTCTGAATTTTCCCTAATTAGAAAGGCTGTTCCAGTACACAGATGAAAGCTCTGTTTACAGAAGTGTTTCCCTATTTTTTTTTTGTCTGAGCACCTCCTGAGTAAAAAGCATTTGAACATGTACATACACACATACATATCTACTTGTCACTTAACAAATATTAATTGAGCATTTCCTATGTGCCTCTTACTGTTCTGAGTGCTGAAGATACAGAGGGATTGAACCAAGGCTAACACAACAATAATAAAGACCTTTGCCTGGTTATTTGTATTTCTCCTACACATAAGTTGTTTTGGTGTTGTTGTTTTTTAAAAAAGGATGAAAAATATGGTGTAAGGGATATGTACTGTGGAGAAAAAATAAAGAAAAGGGGACAGAGAATGTAGACTGGGCATTTTAAATAGAGAGGCCAGAAAAGCACTCACTGAAAAGGTAACATTTGAGTAAAGATCTGAGAGGTGATAGTGGACCACGTGTGTATCTGGGGAAGTTTCACAGGCAGCAGGAACAGCAGGATGTACACCTGGCATGTTCGGTGAGGAGGCCCGTGTGCTGTGCCAAGGAGCCAGGGAGGGAGTGGAGGAGGCACTGCGGGGCAGGTGAGTGGAGGAGCTCTATGACTGGGTTTTACTCTGTGTGAGATGGGAGGGTTTTGGATCAAGAAGCAGCATGAGCCCTGGTCAGTGTGGCTCAG
>NW_005316280.1:0-1015 GCF_000412655.1 Myotis brandtii
ACCCCCCCCCCCCCCCCACACACACACACACACATGCACTTCATTGGCTGCAGATACAAGAGCTAAAGCAGAAAGAGTAAGTCCTTTTGGGGTACACTATGTGTGATGTAATTCTAAAGCTGGCGTGTGTTGCCATCTCAGAAGGTCTTTCTGGCTCTGAGCCTCTCAGCCACCTCCTCTCATGGTGCTGATGGCCATGAGTTTGAGCCTGAGGTGCCCGGTGGTGGTGGCGTCTGCACTGCCTCATCTATCACTGGCTGAGGGTCCCCAGGCTCTGAGAAAGAACCACTCTGATAAGTACTGTGTGAGATGGAGGGGCCCAACCTTTCCAAGGCCTTGGTGGTATTTCCACCAGAAGACAAACTTACACTGGAAGCTTCGATCCGTCCTCCACAGTGCTCCAGAAAGGACGCCCTGGGAGTCATGTTCTTCTGGAGGTTGCTTAGGGGTTTGAAATAGAATGGATCTTCACCCCAGTGATGTTTAGAAGAAAATTTTGAATCCCATCTGATTCTGAGCATGTCGCCTGAGAGTGGAGTCCACGGATGAGAAGGAGCATGTTGATCTTGAGAAAAATGGATTTCTAATTGATTCTAGTCTTCATCTGCATAGCTTGGTGGTCCCTCCTCTTTGCTACTGTCCAGCATGTGGGCTTGTTCTTGTGACTGGTTGGTTTAATAAAGGGAGCCTTATTTTAATATCTGGCATTTGTTTTTCTTCTCCCAAATATTTGGTTTATCTTCAGGTAATGGTTTTGTGGTCCCACAGGAGCTTTGGAGATGACCCAGGGGCAACGTTGGGCAATGATTAGTTTTGCTGGCAGATGCTCTGTGGCTGCAAGAGCTGGGAGCACTGCTTTTGAAGAAACAGAAATGGGTAGCAAACAGAGGTGTTCATCCAGACAACGTCTGGTCCTTGGTGCCAATTCTGAGACATTATGTGGGATGGGGCTGGGGTGGTTCTAGCCAAGGGGAACCTGCTGCCCTAGACAGTGGGAGGTCATCTGCCTCTTTGA
>NW_005316281.1:0-1015 GCF_000412655.1 Myotis brandtii
GATAAAGCCTTTTACTTCACAATGAGGAATGGATCTTGCAGGAGAATGTCTCTGGAGGAGTGAAGTCATGACATAAAACCACACTGATGTATAAATAACTAATTGCAGATCTTTTCCTGAGAATGGATTGGACTAAAATATGGCATTACCTTTGGCTGGTTATGGGAGTTTTACATGCTCACTGGAAAAAAAATTGGAAAATAGATACAAATAGAAAGACTACATTTTCTAGAGAATGACTACCCTTGAAAACCATTCTTAATAATTTGATATGCTTTCTTCTATTTTTTCTCTTAACTATTTATCTCAAAATTGAGATCACATGATAGACACAAGTTTCTCTCCTAATCCATCAACTAGTATTTACTGACAATTTCACCAATTCATTGAAAATCCTTTAAAAATTTTTGCAAAATATCTTGTGAAGAACCAGTATAATTTAACTAGTTTTAATAGACGATGCTAGAGCTGAATTTTGAAAGATGTGGGAGTATTTTACAAATGGACAAGGGAGCACAGAGGCTTGTATGCCAGCTCTATCTCAATATTCACTACCTTGGTTTGTTTCCCAAGAATCACAGCTGTAGCTGCTCTATGTTCATGGTTGACTGTTTAATTTGGATTTGAACTGAATCTTTAGGGAGTTTAGATTATGCAAGTCTTTTTCAAGGAAGGAAGATCGAACTTAGAATAGACAAATAAGAGGAAACAGAGTCAAAGAGGATTATTTTAAATTGGAAATGCATAGGTGACATTACCTTTGAAAACAACTACAAGAAGGCAGGCAGCACTCTTTAATAAGGCACACATTGAGAGAGAGAGAGATGATGAATCTGGCATTTGAACATCTTGCTTCTTGAACTAGCATCATCACTAATTAATTATTATATTTTAAACTATAACATTTAAGCATTATTTATTGAACATGCATACTCTGCCAAACAAGACATTAAGGATATAATGATGGACAAGAGAGACACTTAATTTACTTCTGATTTATTTAGAAGATAAAAAA
>NW_005316282.1:0-1015 GCF_000412655.1 Myotis brandtii
ATGTTTCAGTATCTGTATTATTGCTTTACATGCATCATCTCACTTACTCTTCACTGTAACCCTGCATTTTTTGTAAGGGTCTTATTTTTTATTAATCCATTCAGCCACCCTATGTCTTTTGTCCATTTACATTTAAATAATTAGTGATAGGTATGCCATTATTGCCATTAATTGTTTTCTGATTGTTATGTAGTTCTTCTCTGTTTCTTTCTTATTCTCTTGTATGTTGATAACTTTCTATAGTGTTGTGTTTAGATTCCTGTCTCTTTACTTCTTGTATCTCTTGTAGATTTTTGTTTTGTGTTACCATGAGCTTCATATATACCAAGCTATGTTTATGTCAATTTATTTAAGTTGATGGTTACATAACTTCAAATAGATTCAAATACATTACTACAATTTTACTAACCCCTCCATGTTGGTTCTTTTTTACATCTTGTGTGTGTGTATTCCTTAGTTTATTGTTTTAATTACATGTAATTTTTGTACTTTTGTCTTTTAACCTTTGTACTAACTTTATAGTTGGTTGATCCTCTGCCTTTACTGTTTGACTTTGTCAGTGAGCATCTTTCTTTCTTATATTTCCATTTTTATATTTTTTATATTTTTATTTTCTACTTAAAGAAGTCCCTGTGACACTTCTTCTAATACTAGTTTAGTGGTGGTGAATTCTTGTGTGGGAAACTCTTTATCTCTCCTCAATTCTAAATGATAGCCTTGATGGGTAGAGTAGTCTTGGTTGTAGGTCTTTGCATTTCATGACTGAATATTTAGTGCCAATCCTTTCTGTCCTGTGAAGTTCCTGTTGAGAAATCAGCTGACAGTCTTATGGAAGCTCACTTGTATGTAACTAACTGCTTTTTTCTTGTTACTTTTAAAATTCTCTCTTTGTCTTTAACTTTTGGTGTTTTAATTATGATGTGTCCTGGTGTGTGTCTCTTTGGGTTCATCTTGTTTGGGATCTCTGAGTTTCCTGGGCTTGTATGTCTATTTCCTTCTTCAGGTTAGGGAAGTT
>NW_005316283.1:0-1015 GCF_000412655.1 Myotis brandtii
CACAAATTCCTGCTGCAGTTCCTATAATATAAAATGAGTCCTGTGGCTTCTGGCCTGTGATTATTTTGGTTCTCCTTTGCATCATGTCACAAGTCAGAAGTGAGCCCAAACATAAGGAAGGAACATGCAATCCAGTTCTTCTTCCTCTAGCTGAGATCACCTGTCATGTACCACATATGTGGGAAAGGCAACCTGGAGGTTTCTTCTTGTACTCTGCCCTCATCTCCTACCCTTGACCTTGCTCCTGCCCCATTTAAACAGATGGACTTGGCAAATATGGGACTGCTATCCCCTTTTAATCTGCCTTCCCCTTTCCTCCCTTGCCACAGCCCATGCTTCTGCCCTTCCTCTACAGTTCCTCCATAAGGGTGCCAGGGACAAGGCAAAATTGCTCCCTGGCCCTGCTCCCAAATGACAACAAGCCAAAAGCTGAGTCAGGAAGTAAGCTAAGCTGAAACCAGGACTGTTGCCGCTTGGAGCTCAGGCTGCATCTGCTGGGGCCAGGTTACTGGATGCCAAGGTGCAGGCAAGTGTTTGCTGGTTTAGTCCCCTGCCCTCGGCTGGCCTTGCTCTTGGCACCTCCTTCCCCACCCTTCCCATGCTGCTGGCAGTCCGGTGCTGGGTTTTGCCAACAGGAGGCCACTGTCTGCCGCTCTGAGCTGCTTTCTCCCCGCTGTTTTTGAAAGCAGTTCTTGGGGGAGCACGGCCTGATGCCTTCCACAAAGAATGACTTTCAACAAGCCTGCAGCATGGGGCTGCGCAGTGGGGCTGCTAGACCCAGGGCCAGGAGGGAGGGAGGAGATCTGGCTACAGTGGCAGATGGAATCTGGCCCAGGGCGGATGTCAAGTGCCTTCTTCAATATGCCTTTTCCCTTTTCATCTCCTCATGAGCAGAGCTGATCAATTAGAGCTGTAATTGTTTTAATTTTCCTCTTCGCTGTCCCTGTCGGACTGCCTGCCACTGCCCATCGACCCCTTCTGCTAACAATGTACTCAGGTGGCAGCTTTGAAGAGG
>NW_005316284.1:0-1015 GCF_000412655.1 Myotis brandtii
TTGCTAACTGGTGTATTAGTGAGGAACCTGGTAAGAAACAGATCTGGCACTCAAATGGGGTAATTGAAGAAATTTAATAAGGAGACTAATTACAAAGGGGAGAGCTAAGAGAATCAACAATGGATGGTGAGGCACCCAAGGATTAGCTGTTACACCCCCCTCTCCGGGCATGAAAGGGCACAAGAGCAGCAGCACAGGAGAGGGCTGCCCAGCTAACCACTGTCTTAGTTGAACAAACGCAGCCACTGCCAAACTTGGAAGAGTAGGCATTGTGGGGGCTACCGAACCTCTCTCTCGGCCTGTTTTCTGATCTCCTGCTGGTCTCTCATTGGCTGAACATAACTGGAAGCCAGCGAGAGCACAAGGGATGCAACCCATAGTGGTCAGCCTTCCAGGTAGAGAGCAGGTGGAGAGGCATGGAGAATGCATCTGAAGGGACAAATGTGAAGCATCCGCACATTGGGCGGTCACCCAAATGGAATCTATCTCTGGCCTCCAGTTTCCCAGTAGCAGTAACTGTAAAGTCACTCCTGCTCCCCGCATTCTTCTTCTACCACGTTCCATCACTAAGTCCTACTGAGGTCACCTCCCAAACATTTCTGGAGTCTGTTCCTTCCTCTGTCTTTATTCCTTCTCCCTTGGACTATTGCAAATTATTTCTCAACTGGCTTCCTTCTCTATGTCCAACCAAACCCACCCACCAAGATGCGGTTGACTTGACCATGGCCTTTCTTAGCTAAAATCCTTCCGGGGCCCCCACTGCCTTCAGGATAACGGGCAGCCTCGCCTTCTACTACAGAGCTACCCACCTGTGCAAAGTGGGTTGAAGGAAGATCATCAAGGTTGGTGGCAATATGGCTAAGGAATTGGGTCTCCTTCCTTAAGCAAATGGGAAAGGAAAGAAGTTTTGAAAGAAGTTCAGTAGCCCCCACAATGCCCTTTCATTTTGTTGTTGTTGTTCTTGTCAATTTTCATTTGGAAAAAATTTCAGACTTCCCAAAAAGTTGCAAAAATG
>NW_005316285.1:0-1015 GCF_000412655.1 Myotis brandtii
AAGTCTAATAAAGATCTGTGGTTACCACAGAAATGCTGATAGAACAATGCTTTATTCAGGGCAGGGCAGAATGAGGAATTCATTTTCAACCTCAAAGTGGGTTCTCCAATTTTAATATAAATTCATTATGGAAAAGAGCGGCAGTTCATTAACTCCTGGAAACTTTATACTTATTAAGTATTTAATGAGTTTAACCTTTATGTTAAATATAAAATAAGAAGAAACTCTGTACCTACCAAACCTGCAAAACTTTTCAATCATAGTTATTTTAATCCACTTGATGGAAAAGATTACCTATGTAGACTTCAGAGATTTTAATTTGGTGAAAACTTCGTTTTCGTTTTAGGTTTGGTTTGTCTACCTCACACCACTGATTTTATTGTTTCTCTTTGACTGCCGTCAATTAGGTGGGATTATTTTGTTTCCAAAGACTGTTTTCACACAGGCTGTGTAGCTTTTCGATGAAATATAATCCAACTCAGCCCTTTCTGCATCCAATAAAATCGTCAGTCAGTGTTGAGGGAGCAATCATCGAAATGATGAAATAGCGGTAGTGATGAAAATAAGCAATGGAAAATTCTGCAAAAGCTCAAATTATACCACCGGGACTTCCTGAATCACCACATCCCTTCTCTGGCCGAAAATCAGTTCTCCCTACGAATGGAGAACCTGTCCTTAAAGGAAAACTGCTCTCCTGCGGAAAAATCACCTTCCAGGGGAGCATTCTGCTTTCTGCGACCAGCTCTATGTTGCCTCTTTCACGTTAGCAAGCATTTGCTCTTTCTTTGAGGCACTATTACTGTCAGATAGATTTGGTTCAGTGGGTTATTTACTGTGAACCCACAATAAGCGTTGTAACTCACGTGTTAGTGAGTGCTTGGTCATGGGCCACCCTTCAAATGTTTAAACCCGCACAAAGGTGACATTAGAATAAACACAAAAGAAACCATCAATTTTCAAAGTCTAAAGTATTTCTCACTTCATCTATGAAAACAAGAGTCTACAGTTGGTTTGG
>NW_005316286.1:0-1015 GCF_000412655.1 Myotis brandtii
CCAGGGAGGATCAGAGCCACCTGGCCCATCCCCGGGCCCACCCCTCTGCCAGGGGACACAAACCACAGACCCACCCCATCCGGGGATCAGACACCATTCTGCAAAGAAGCAGGGGAGGGGAGGAGAGCTGAGACAGCTGCCCGGTGGCATTGCCTGGAGGGATGAGGCACAGGAATGCATCAGATAAACTCCCTGAACAGGTGGCTTGCATTTCTCGGGGGAGGGCAGCTTGCTGGGAAGATTAGATCTACCCTATGCAACATTTACAAAGCTGTGTTCTCTGCAAGTCTGAGCGGAGAAATAGATCTACGGTGGACCCTGTGGCAAACAGAGAAGGTGCTTCAGTACAGGCAAGAATGACAGAATCAGTAGGTCGCTGGGCAACCGAGTGACTTGAGGACACGTTTGAGGCTGATGTGCAGGGCGGTGTACGTGACGCACGACCTGGAGGTCTCTGAGTTCTCCCTCCCTCTCCGGTTGTTTTTGTGACCACGTAGCTGTCTCTTTATGACCACGTGAGGGCCAGAGGACCTGGCTCGGGGTGAGACATCAGGTGGCCACGGCTCTGAGGACGAGGACACCTGTGTGTGGCTGTAGACCTGCTGCAGACCTGGAGGGCGCCTGCTGACCACAGCTGAAACCCTGGACCCACTCAGGTGTCGGGCAGGATCCTTGAGAGACACGTTTCATCCTTTTTCAAAGGGTGGAAGGACCCCCGCACAGCCTCCGGGCCTATTTTAGGGAGGACCTTGGGGAGCCCGTGGTATCTGTCTCCCCCACCAATTTGTGAGCTCTCTCGCTGAGCGTGGCTTCTCCTCCCAACCTTCCCCATTCTCTCCCTTTAGGTCCCATTTCCCACCCCTTCTCTGCCCTCATCTGCCCTGGAAGGCTGACAGACATGGATTGTGTGACCCCGTGCTATGCTCTCTGGCTCCCACTTGGGTTTGGCCAGTGGGCAGGGCAGGAGGAGAGTAAGAGCTAGGTGTTCACACACACACACACACACACACACACA
>NW_005316287.1:0-1015 GCF_000412655.1 Myotis brandtii
GAAGGGGGAGGTTTGAAGGGAGAGAAGAAGCTGTGACGTAGCCTCCCAGAGCAGGATTCTAACCCTGGTCTTCTGGCTCCCAGAGCAGAACTCCCACCTGCTGTCCAGTAAAGCGGGCTCATTGCCAGGTTAATGGGGACAAAGGTCTGGCATCCCTCCTGTTCCTCAAGGGCTCATTCCCACCAGTCCTGGGTCTGCAGGGACTGATTCCTTGTGAACAGGACACCTACTCAGTTCAAGCAGTTCTCTAACCACGGAGGTCAGCTTCCTACTTACCAATAGCAGGAAAGCTGTTGCACTGATGTCCAGAAGCCTGACTCTTTGTTCTTTGCCTGGCAGGCAGGAGCCATTACAGCAGAATGGATCCCAAGGAAGAAAAAGTGAAAATAATTACAGAGGTGAGCGGTGGCTGAGATACCCCCGAGTCTGTGCTTGTGTGGGCCGTGCACTCACATCACACATGTTTGGGAGCAAGGGAGCTAGGCCCGCAACAAGCATGGATTGCTGGGCCACTGCACACAGAGGGGGCTATGTCAGGTGCGTGATGGGGAGGGGGATGGTGAAGGAAACGCAGCTCTGAGGGCACGCTGGGGTGCCTCTACTTGTCATCTTGCCCTGAATTCTGACACAGCAGTTCTAAGGTACCACCTGCAGCTGTGTCCAGCTCGGCTGAAGCACATAGAATTCTAAAGAATTTCAGAATGAAGGTGGCCATCGTAGATTATAACCACGAATCAAATCCTCCGTCTCATGGAGTTCTGCAATTCCTAACTCATTGTGTACAAAATATCATTAACACTGGCTAGCACACAGAAGGAAAGCTGTCTCCAACTGGGAGACTGGAGCCCTCCAACCAGAGGAGACCTTATTCCTCCCAAACCTTGCTTCTCTCTTGGCTCCAGGACTCACTCGCTGGAGACCACAGAGGCAGAAGGAGACAGTACGCTGTTTCCAAGAGCAATTCAAAAAGCCTGAAGGAACACCAGATAAAACCACATCAAAACTCCAGATAAAA
>NW_005316288.1:0-1015 GCF_000412655.1 Myotis brandtii
CAGCGTGCAGATCTGGGCTCCTGGTTCAGCTTCCTCCTCCCCATCACTACTCCAATCACCGTCCCGGTAGTTTCAATGTCCATGTGGATAACCCAGCTCACATCCTCTTCTCTCAGACTCTCAACCTCCCAACGGTGGCAGTCCAACATCAGTCCCCACTCCCTTAATCACATCTGGGAATTCAGGACCAGGGACACCTCCTGAAGTCTCAGTTTCAAGCATCCAACCTTCTGACCATACTCGTCACCTTTTGGTTCACACAGTCGGTTACCCCCATTGCAACATGACTCGTGTCAATGACATCCCCCAAACCATGAACTGCACTACCTATTTCCATTATCCATTATGCACCTCTGTCTTTCACTTTCCTCCCATCATGAGATAAATTGTGTTCTCCCAAAATTCCTAAGATGAAGTCCTAACCCCCAGTTTCTCAGAATGAGACTGTGTTTGGACATGGAGTCTTTATTGAGGTAATTAAGTAAAATGAAGTCATCAGGATGGGACCTAATCCAACTTGACTGGTGTCCCTATAAGAAGAGGAAATTAGGACACTGTGTAAAGACCAGGTGAAGACACAAGGAAAGACAGCCATCCGCAAGCCAAGGGGAGGGACCTCAGAAGAAACTGACCCCTCTGATACCTCGATCTCAGACCTGCAGCTTCCATATTTGTGAGAAAATACATTTCTGTTGGGTTAGCACTCAGAATGTGGTACTTTGTTATGGTAGCCCTAGCAGACTCAGTTTAGATTCCAACATTATAACCATTCCCTTCCCACACCTTCCCCCTTTCCCTAGGTCTTATTCACCAAACTTGGCTAAACCTGGTGATATACCTTCTCCTTGCCTGAACCTGAGGAGCTGAACATTGTGGAGGGAAACTGCAAAACAATGCTAATTAGTTTTTCCTAAATGTATGACTCCAAATCCTCAAATATGAGCTTGACACAGTCCATAAATCTTATCAAGTTTCATGAGTAAGCTCTCTTTCCTACTTTCCAAGAGGCTATTTC
>NW_005316289.1:0-1015 GCF_000412655.1 Myotis brandtii
CTTTGTAAGTTATATAAATGTCTAATCACTATGTTGTGTACCTAAAACTAACATAATATTGTTTATTTAAAAATTACAATCCCTATTAATATTCCAATGGAATTTTTCACAAAACAAAATAAATAATTTTTTAAAAATTGTATGGAACCACAATAGGCCCTGAATAGCCAAAGCAACCTTAAGAAAGAAGAACTAGCTTTAGGTTATCACACTCCCTGATTTCAAACAATACTACAAGGCTATAGTAATGAAAACATTGTGGTACTGGCATAGTAACAGACACACAAATCAATGTAACAGAATAGAAAGCCTCCAAAATTAACACTTTTATGGTTAACTCATCTATGACAAAGGAGGCAGGAACAACCAATGGGGAAAAACACCCTCTTCAAGAAATGTTGTTAGGAAAACAGGACAGTTCCATGCAAAACTAAACATAAAGCTGAACCACCTTCTTACACCATACACAAAAATAAACTCAGAATGAACTAAAGACTTAAGTGTATGAGCTGAAACAATAAAACACCTAGAAGAAAACATGGGCAGCAAACACTTTGACATCAGATACAGTAATATTTTTCTGGCTATATCTCCTCAGGCAATAACAACAAAAGCAAAAATAAAGAAATGGGAGTAAATCAAACTAAAAAGCTTTTGCACAGCAAAGAAAGCCATCAACAGAACAAAAGACAACCTACAAAAATGGAAGAAGATAATAGCAAATGATATATCTGATACATGGTTAATGTCTAAAATATAGAGGAACTCTTATAACTCAATATCAGAAAAAAAACAACACAATTTAATTTAAAAATGGTCAGAGGACCTGAATAGATATTTTCCCGAAGAAGACATATAAATGGCCAACAGATACATGAAAAGATGTTCAATATCACTAATCATTAGGAAAATGCAATCAAAAGCACAGTGAGATAACCACCTTACTCCTGTCAAAACAACTATTATAAAAAATTCAACAAATAACAAATGTTGGTGAGGATGTGGAGAAAAGGGA
>NW_005316290.1:0-1015 GCF_000412655.1 Myotis brandtii
TGTGCACCAGGCCTCTAGTATATAATAAACACAAGTCTCGGTTTACCTATTGCTCAGGCAACATGCCAAAAACAGGCCAGCAGAAGGTTCTGCTAATCTTAAATTCTTGGAATTAATCATTTTTCCAATTTGAGACAGATAATACAACACATATTACCCAACACCTCCAGGGAAATCTAGGGAAGTACCTGATTATCAAACATATTGTTATTTCTGCATTGAAAGACAGAGTCACAAAAAATAGATCATCAGAAATGAGGAAAAGAGCTCATTGAATTAAAATCACAATAAAAAGTTTAAACTTTGGAGAAAGAACGGGAATTCTTTCTGAATCAACCTCATTAAAAAAGAAATTTGAACTGAGAAGGTAAATGTCCCCATAGATGAAAGAAAGCCAGCATGTGTTCAAAAGGCAGTAATTTCCAGCAGCTTATGTCATTGAAAGGCTCATGACTGGAGATCTCAGGGACTGTGCTCTACAGTTTTCAGTACCTGCTGCCCACAGCACCTAAAAAGCGAGTTTGCTTTTTACAAGACAAGATACTTTGGCCTTTACTAACCACCAGGTTCAACTGAGAAAATTACTGGTCGAGCAGAGAACCCACCTCACCTATGCCATCTTCTGGCCCAGTGGCCTCTTTGTGGCCCAACAGGTGGAATATGTGTACTCCTCAACTTCCTCCCTGCAGTGTCTGCTCACCTGGGAAGAACCTGAAGTGAAAATACCTCTCCTGTGCATTGTTCCCCAAGAGCCCCCAGATGTCAGAGAAACGGCCCACAGCTGTAATGTGGGCTGATGTCAATCTGAGGCTATGTGCTAGGTCTGTGTAGGCACCCTTAGTCAGAGACTTAATGTCCTGTAAAGATGAAAAGAATACATTTGTTACCTATTTCGATCAATAGCAAATATTTAAAGTTTTGGGTCAGTCTTTTCTAAATGCATATACATTCAGAGGCCATTCATAATAAAATGAGGAGGCTATGCCAAAGGGCGTTAAATTGAAGGACTTTACAA
>NW_005316291.1:0-1015 GCF_000412655.1 Myotis brandtii
GAACCCATCTGGGCTTGACCCTGTGCTGTTCTCTGAGCCTCATCCTAGAGCTGGGCTATTGCAAATTGTCAGTGTTGGTTCAGGAAAACCCCCTTTTGACCTGAGGATGGAGGAGCTAGGGAAGGTGGTAGAGGTGGAGGACTGGGGGTTGGGAAGTTAAGGATGCCACCAGTAGTCAGTTACAGGAGAGCCAGCTGGGGATACTAAAGACTGAAGCAAACAGAGGTGAGAGGCCAGATCCACCGAGCAGCCTGGTCTCAATAGCAACAGGAACCACAGCCAGGTGCTCCTGATTAGCTCACCCTCCCTGCAAGGCCCGGGCTTGACATGCTGGGATTAGTTCCATGCTTTTGGCTGGAGGCAGAGAAGCTGCCTCATTTACTAAGGCCTTTCCGTTGTCAGCACCTTGTCATCGGTCTTCAACTCAACTGAATCTTCAGATTTCCTGATTCCTGGATATGGCCTTGCACCACGGATGACCCATCTTGTTCTACCTCCTGATACTTGTGTCTTTTTGTCTTTGAGTATCAAAGCCAAAATCAAGACAACATTGGGGGTGGACCAGCATTCCCTAGTTCTAGAAAGAGCTAGGACCCATAAAGTACCAGGCAAGGATCCTCAAATATGAGGAAGGAGCAGATAACTAGGGATACTAGGTAAGAAGTGGGGATGAGACCAGCCAAGGTGAGCATAATGTTCAGAAGACTCACATTGCTGACAGTTTGGAGGAAATGGCCTATTCAGAAAATGGGGTCTCATCTCATTGGACACCTTAGCCACCGTGGGAGGTAGGAGAAGCATAAAAATGCCCATGAGATAGATGAGGTCGAAGAGTGGATGGCTTCCTCCTCGAAGGCCAGGCTATTTAAGGAGGAGAACCAGAGTGGAGACGAAGCTCTCACAGCGGTGCTCATGAGTTAAGCCTGAACTACAAGCATCTCTTTAAATTACCCAGTTACTCAGAACCTGTGGGCTTCTCTCCAATAACAAACTTGGATTAGCCCAGCGGTTCTCA
>NW_005316292.1:0-1015 GCF_000412655.1 Myotis brandtii
GGGAATCCAACCGTGATTTCCTGGTTCATAGGTGGATGCTCAGCCACGGAGCCACACCGGCCAGGCCTGGTGATCAGATTCTTCATGGTTCTGAGTTCTAAACAGAATCTCCATTCCATGTCACTGAGGCCCTGGGTGGGCTTGGTTCCTGGATCGCTGGCTGAAGCCCCTCAAGGTAGATGACATGTCCCCCATAGGCAGGTTCCCTAATGCCCACCCTTTCCCGAGCAATGCCTGCTACTATGACAGCAGTTGAACTCTCTCACCACAAGGCTTTGGCTGTGTTGTTCTCTCTTTTTTCTAATCTTTTCTGCCTTCCTGTCCCTCCTGCCCTTCCCTTTGGAGCCGCTGTGTTCCCTGCCCTGAACTCCTCACCAGCTCTCCACAGCCCCCACACCTTCTCCCTGCCTCTGGAGCAGCTCGTGTCTCTCTGCCCTGCTCCTCCCTGCTCACCTCAGAGAGTCCCTTCACCACCCAGAGCTGCCCCATCTCAGTGCCCCTAGTTCTCCCTCCACCCCCTCCGTGATGCTCCTGCTCCCACAGAGTTCTGGAAGTGTGGAGGGCCTGGCAGTAGGTAGTTCGTGAGAGGAAGAGGCAAGGGATTGGAAGGGATCAGGCAAAATGGAACTCTGGATACACCTCCACAAGGATCATTGTTGCACACCAGTGGTAGATTTCAACAGGCTGTTAGGTTTGGGCTAAAGAGGGGTTAAATTACTTACAATTTTGTTTTTCATATATAGACAAATATATTTTCTTAAACAGTTTTTCATAGTGTTTTAGAAATATATACATCCACTGTTTTTAAAAAGTCAGCTAATTTATAGCAATAAATGAAGCAGAAAGAGCAACACAGTATATTTATAGAAGCTCGTTTCATATCATACCACTATTAAAATACCCTGATGTATAATTAAGGAGAAAATCTATTTAGATATATTGAAGTGACTGGCTTATTTCACTTAACATAATGTTCCTCAGGTCCATCCATGCTGTTGCAAAGGGTAAAATTTTC
>NW_005316293.1:0-1015 GCF_000412655.1 Myotis brandtii
GGGGTGGGGGGGAGGGAGAGGGTGTTTCTTAGGAGCATAAACTTGAGTTAGGGCCCAGAGTGTTGAACAACTCTTAAAAGCAAGAAAACGCTCTTGTTGGCTATTCTGTTTCCAGCCTAACTTTTCAACTTTGTGTAAGCAAGGTGTGTACAGGAAGACTGTGGACAATCAGCAGGCTATTTCAAATAGCAGCGCTGTTCCAGGTGGCTGGGTGACCTTGAACTAGCCATTTCACCTCTCTGGACTTCATTCCTTGGCTGTAAAATTCATACCTGTGTATATGGTTAAGACCTCGGGCTCATTCTGGAATCAGAGGCCTAGGTTCCAAACTCAGCTCTGCCACTTACCAACCATGTGACCTTTGGGTAAATTACCCGGCATCCATGCTCCTCGGTAAATGAGTGTAATAAAATTGCTTGTGTCAAGGGGTGTTGTAAAGATGGAAGGAGATAATGCATGTTTAGTCCCATACTTGGTATACAGTCAGTGCTCAACACATGGTAGCCAGTATTGATATTATGCGGTACATTTAGTTGCTGCTGCTGCATGCTGGTACCCTCTTCATTTCCTTCATTTTTACCTCCAGACTTTTGCTCAGCCATCCTCAGATGAAAACCCCATTTCTGGGTATGACAGTGGGAGAGTGTTTTGGTCATTAAGGGAAGGTAGGTGAGCAGCTGTTGTTTTGCCTTGCAGCTGATGGGATATCCCTTTCCCCCCAAACCAGGAATGTCTCAATTAAGCTTCAACTTCCTAAGGCCCTTCCCCCTTTCCCTGGGTCCCCTCTGCAGGGTACCCAGTCCCTGGGACTCTAAGAGCCCCAATAATATCCTTGAAAGCCTACTTCTGGCATTTAACCCGTGGGCAGAGATCATATTAAAACCAGAAAAAAATGTTGAATGGGGAACATAATTTAGGATACAAAGGAAATATGAGTCTGATTTAAGAATGTTCTTTATACAACCAAAAACAAATATCCCACTCTACCCCCAGCATAAATCAACCCAGAGTTTTC
>NW_005316294.1:0-1015 GCF_000412655.1 Myotis brandtii
CTGTACAGTCTTGCCCCTGCTTCCGTCTCTTCCCTCATCATAGACCGCATCCCCATCTTCTGTTCTCCAGCCACTGGCCTTCTCTCAGTTCCTCAAAAATCACCACACTCCTTCCTGCCTGGGTACAGGGCTCTGAGCAGGTTCTTCCTGTGAAAACACTCTCCTTTGTCTCCAGATCTGTACTTTGTACCACCTCCTTGGGGAAGACTTCCTTGACCTCCCTGAGTAGGTCAAATGTCCATTCTGGCTCACCCAACTCTGCACCCTTCCTTTACAGCACTTGTCACTGGATAGCTTTACATTTACGTGTAAGTCTTTGAACATGTTTATCTTCCCCATTAGACTACAAACTCTGTGTGGGCAGGGAGGGATTCTGCTTGCTTTGCTCACCAGCCCATCTCCAGTCCCCAGCCTGTGTCTGAAAGAGGAGGCCCTCCTTATACGGTATATGATGAGAACCAATGAGAAGAAAGGTGATATTTACTGAGAGCATCACTACTGGCTGTGCAAACTAAAATTTTGTTATAAAAGAAACAAAAACTTTAAAAGGAACCCAAGTCTTGATTGGAATGGACAGTATAGTTCTTTAAGAGGCATATGATTGATGGTGGGATGGAGGATGGAGGGAGTCAGGTGTAAAAAAGCTTAGGGTAGGGAAAGGTCTGCAGGAGAGATCTCTGACCTCAGCACGTCTGGCCTTTCATTTCATCCCCATAAACCTCCACCTGTGGTTTAGCAGCACAGCTTGAAAGTAGAAAAAGAGAACCTTTGCTCAGTAATCCCCATGGGACTTGGCAGTGCAAGGCAGCAGCCCTGTGAGTCACTGGGACAGACTGTGGCTTTGTTGGGTCACAGAGAGAGGGCTCACCCAACTAAGAGGTATCTAGTTTGGTGGTTAGACTTGGAGCCAGGCTCTCTAGTTTCAGATGGCCACAGGGAGCTTGCTACTTATCTGCTCTGTGACCTTAGGACAAGTTTCTTATGTTTCCTGACTGCAGCATGGGACAACAGTACC
>NW_005316295.1:0-1015 GCF_000412655.1 Myotis brandtii
CTTGCAAAACTGAAACTCTATACCCATTAAGCAACAACTTGCCATTTGCACCTTTCCCGGTGCCTGGCGACCACCGTGTTACTTTCTGTTTCTGTGAATTTGATGATTGCCTGACCTGACTAGCATAGGTTCTTTTACCTTCACTCCATTGGCTGCACTTAGTATTACAGCCCTACTTAACTGTACAGGGGGATGGGAAATACATCTTGCTCTGTTCCCAGGGGAAAGGGAATAAGGCTTGGTGAACATATAGCATCTACCACCACAGCCCAGAGTTAAATTTGGAAGTGACAGAATGTAGGTGAATAAAGCCATGAGTGAAGACGGGGATCCCCTGTAAAGGCTGTAATGAGAGACTCACACAAACAAGGGCACTTTCTGCCGGGCCTGCAGTGCTGAAAATAATGTGTACAGTATTTAGAAACTGTACAATATTTAGAAGAGTCACTACTATGTAGGAAAGTTAACCTATGTATATTAAAAAAATGGGACAATAGTTTTTTTGAGAAACTGGAATTTTTCCACTGCAAATTAACCATAAAAAATATTAGCATGATTAATTTATAACTGTTGAAGCCTGTGAATATAAGATGACCCTGAATTTTAGAAATACTGAACTAAGTAAAGGTTTATTTCTTGTCACTTATCTAGTGCATGTTTATTGAGCATTTAATATGTGATAGACAATATGAGGATTATAACAATAAGTGACAGTCCCTCAAGGAAGATCAAATTTAATAGGAAAAAAAGTAAAGTAAGTAAATAAATGCCTAAAACATCAGGAAGTACTTACTATGCAGGAAGTACTTAGGATTAGACTGTGTCTTTGTATCTGTGTTTTCAAAAGCCTCATTCAGTTTTGAATGCAGTAATGTTTGTATCACAGGTCTGCAAGCGCCAGGCTTATCCAGTATCTGTCTTCCCTTCTTTCAAATGAGCAGAGACCACTCTGTCCCTCTTGGCACCGTCCCCAGGCCCTTTCTGTGCTACAGGCAGCTGCCTGACTTATTACCCC
>NW_005316296.1:0-1015 GCF_000412655.1 Myotis brandtii
AAATAAACAAAACTGGATTTACTGCCCAAAGACACCAGGATAGGAGTAGGAAGGATGAAACTGGCAAGAGGACTCAGCTATGCAAATGGTCTGACTTGGGAAGGCTTTGTCCCCACGGGGTGATGATTCTCCTTCCCTGTCCAGAGACACCAGGGCAGCCTGAGAACACTGATAGGGGAAATGCCTCTATACCCCTACAGACTACAGGACTCCCAGTGGACTGGCCTGGGGACACCTCTTCACCCCCTTAGGCAGCACCAGCAGGGACAAGTGAGAACCCCTCAGCACCAGATAAACCAAGAAGACCGAAACAAGGCTCTGAAAATTAAACTGCCATCGGAATCACAACACATAAAAGTAGGCCGAGATCCATGTGTCAAACCTAAACCTGCTAAAATAAAGGATTTAAATAGGATCGGAGTCTTCTAACATAATAGACCAAGTGTCCAGAATTTCATTTTGAAAAATCACCTGTCATACCACAAACCAAGAACATCACAACTTGAGTGAGAAAAGAGGATTGAATGACACCAGCACTGACATGAATGAGATGCTGGAATTATGTAAAAAGGCTTTAAAGCAGCCATCATAAAAATGCTGCTGCAATCAAGTACAAATTCTCCTGAACCAAATGAAAAAAATAGGAAATCTCAGCAAAGAGATCATGTCCATTCTCTTCAGGAATGTATTCGGTGTAATATTACACCAAATAGTATTACTCAGTGGATAACTCATATTTCTTCAAAGCGGAGTCTTTGAAGTAGATGTAATAATAGTAAATATAGCCAAAGTAATGCGATATAGACCACTTCATCAAGTGCGATCAACATCCAGAATAAAAGAAATGATGTTTGAAAGGTCAAGGAAGGCACACGCGCTATCTGTGCTCGTTTGGAATTCCTATTTTTAGAGTACTAGTGTCAGAAACAGAGGAGAAACTTGAAAGCTAGACTAATCTAAGCAACTCCATTCCTACTTGCCTAAAGGCCATTGCCAAGAATTTAGCAAAAAGATC
>NW_005316297.1:0-1015 GCF_000412655.1 Myotis brandtii
TTCTCCCAGCACCTCCCCATGGTCACCAATCGGAAGGGTTTTATGGAGGCTTCATTGCGTAGGCAGGACTGATTAAATCACCGGCAATTCGTGTTTGAACTCTCCCCTCTCTCCCCTCCCTGGAAGTGGGGAGGTGGGGGTTGGGACCGAAAGTTCCAACACTCTAGTCACTGGTTGGTTCCCCTGGCAACCAGCCCCCATCCCTAAGTAACTTAGGGGCTTTCCCAAAGTCACCTCATTAATGTAACAAGACACCTCTTCTGGCTCTCATCACTCAGGAAATTCCAAGGGTTTTAGGAGCTCCATGCCAGGAACCGGGACAAAGACTAAGTATAATTTCTTATTATAAATCACAATATCACAGTGGCCCTAGAAAACTCATATACCCTCTCACCCCTTCCCCCGCCTCGTTTTGTGAACCAGTGAATTCCCTGGTTGCTTCAGCAAAATTGTTTCTATTACAGCTGAAGTCCTCAATAATACAACGTGTTTTCTACTCTACATGCTGAGGATACGAAAACAAATTAAACCCTGTCCCTATCTTCGAGTTATCCATCCTGTGGCACTGAGCCCAGCACCATCTAACATTACTGGGGCCAAAACCAGTGAGAAGGATGAGAAGAAACCCAAAGAAATACTGGGGAGGCCATTTCTTAGCGCTGATTAATGAAAGGAATTCATCTCAAGCACAGTCCAGACTCCAGTAAAAAATGTTAATGACTTCCCATCTCATACAAGATAAGGGCCAAACTCCTTAGCCTGGCACTGGAGGCCCCAGCCTATATTCCATCATCTCCCACAATACTTGGCTTCTCTTCCATCTCCTTTGCTCCAGCCACATCAAGATACTAATTATTCCCCAAGGACATGGATGACTTAAAAAATTATTACATTCACTCATAGTAGCTCTGTCAACACATAGTCCTTCCCTCCATCTCACAGTCCTGCCCATCTCTATTGGTTTCCTAGAGCTGTCATAACAAATTACCACAAGCTGGGTGGCTTTTTTTTTTTT
>NW_005316298.1:0-1015 GCF_000412655.1 Myotis brandtii
AAAAAATTCATATATTGAAGTCCTAACACCCAGTACCCCAGCACATCACATTATTTGGAAATAGGAGGCTTACAAATGTAATTTGTTAAATTAAAATGAGGTCATACAGGAATAGGGTGTACCTTAATCCTAATGACTAGTGTCACATTTGGACACAGACGCAAACACACGTAGAGAGAAGTTGATGTGAAAAGATACAGGGAGAAGATGGGAATCTACAAACCAAGGAGAGAGGCCTGGAACAGCTCCTTCCCTCGCAGCCCTCAGGAGGAACCAGCCCTGCCAACACCTGTCCTGAGCTGGGCAAGGGTGCTGGGATCTTACAGCCTGGCACAGGCCAGTCTGTGGTGCAGGTGCTCCAGGGATGTGGATAAGAAACTTGAGCAAAGTGATTCTCTTCAGCCATGGGAAGCTCCTGGAAAGGATTGGAGCTGGAAAGTGTGAGCCAACTCTAACCCCAGCAGCTGGGGGATAAATCTTTCCGTCCTGGAAGAGGGGGTCTCAGCTATGCAATACAGCTTCCACGACAGACATCTTTCTCCCCAAAAAAACCTTCTAGCAATGATACATTATTAATTTAGTCCCTTCTGTTTTTTCAGCATGTGTCAGGCCCTAGAGGCACTTCCACTCTTACTGAAAACTGACGCTTGATGAAAAGAGAGAAGAAGCCGATCTAAATATTTGATGAATGAATTCTCAGTTCTTTATATTGAGATTCTCATACTTTTTCTTTTGGTCGTTTGAGATGGAAAAGTTTTTCTTTCAAAATATTTTTCGTTAAAGTTTTTCTTTCAAAATATTTTTTGAGGACACATTTAATGTTATACCCATCCAAATAAAAAATTTACAATAAGCTAAGGGGGGAAAAGATACCTCTAACATTTGAAAAGAGGTTACTACCAAAAACTTAAAACAAGTCTTGTTCTTTCTTATTTTTCAATTACAGTCGACATGCAATATTATGTTACAGATGTACAGCATAGTGATTAGATATTTATATAATTTACAAAGTGAT
>NW_005316299.1:0-1015 GCF_000412655.1 Myotis brandtii
TGGAGGCAGGGCCTTGAAGTTGCCCTTAAAGTAAATGTTTGATAGTGTCCATTGTACAGACAGCAAGTAGGAGATGGAAGGAACTAGAACATTTTCACACGTGGGGAGGATGGCTTTCTACGCGGAGAGCCACGACTGAGTTTGTTTGGAAAGCTGAATAATAATACAAAGCCATGCTGAAAACTTCAACAGGCGCACAGGTCACAGGGGATCTTGTGAAAACGCAGATTCTGACTCAGTAGTTCTGGGGCAGGGCCTGTGGCCTTGCATTTCCAACACACTCGCAAGTGCCGTGCATGAGGCTGGTCTGGGGCCACAGTGAGAGGGACCAGGACGATCTCTCCCCCTGGGGAGATGTGCCTCTGGGCATGTCATGGGATTCAATTAACTGCAGCATCTCTTCCAGTCTTCTTGTTTGACACTTGACAAGACTTTTTATCACTAACCCCATGAGAGGGTGATGCCCCAGCATAAAGCTATTCTCTATGTTGCCTTCTGGGAATAACAAATGCAACTCAACTATCGTTTTAAATTTGACCACAAAGTCCTAAAAGGAAAAACAATCGAATTAACTAGATTATTAAAGGGTCAAGTCAGGGCATTTAGAATAATGGGAAATAGCAGCTACTTCTTGGGATACATTATAACCCTGTGAATAGGTAATCCACTGAAAGTAGAACTTGAGAGTTGTCCATCCCTCCAATCTCCACTGTACCAGCTTCTCCTTGTTATGTACCAGCCAATAACAATGCAGGTTCATCCCACCCCTTGACCCTCCTCTGCTATAGAGATGAATAGCAGGGCCAGGCTTAAAAATTATTAAAATCATGCAAGGTTTGGGGGAGGATCCAATAGATACTGGATGGAAATGAGTTTGGGGAAAAAATAAAATATACTAACTTAGCAATATAATGGCTGCTGAGGGCTATGAAGGGGAACAACCATGTCCAAATCAGCCATCTCTTAAAACCAGTGGTTCACAACCTTCCTAATGCCGCAACCCTTTAATACAGTT
>NW_005316300.1:0-1015 GCF_000412655.1 Myotis brandtii
TTTTTTTTTCTGAATTGTAACTTTACTTACATGAAAAGTCTGTGGTAGACACTATTTGTTACCTCTCTTATAACCAATTCTCACTCTTTTTAAATTCGTAATAAAATCTTCATTTACAATGCAGGTGGCAAGTACTACATCCTTTGATTTCAAGAATATCCCTCAGCCAGAATGAGGAATGAATTCCAATTTGTCTAAGCCAGTCATGATGTGGTAGAGATGCAGGCTACAACCCAAATCCGTTCTGCCAATCTATTGCTGCAGCTGTTGCCGACCCAAGTCCAAACTGGGATGCATTTTCCAGCTGTGTTTGGCTGGGATGACCATGAGAATATGCTCCCACCATTCAACTTGAGCTTAACTGATATATGGAACTTCTGTCTCACTTGCTGAAGAGGAAATCCCGGACTCTGCACTTCTGTTCTTTCTATCTTCCCACTAACAGGAAGGGCAATGCTCAGAGCAACTTTGAAATCCATCAACCTGGATTTGTGAGTTACTGTAGGGAACAAAGCGGCCTGTCATCCTGAAATGCTCAACTGGGAAGTTCTACTTGAAAATAAATAAAACTTTTATATTTATTGAGTAATAGAACTTCTAGGTGTTATTGTTTTTTAGATTACTTTATTTTGGAGTCCTTTTTACAGCAGTTTATCACTACCTAACTAGTTTATATGGAGTTTCCTTTCTCTTTGGTAGATTTTAACTTTCTAAGTTTCTCTTTTAGATAGAGACGGGCATGTGACACAATAAAATAGAAGAGGAAGACTCCTTGGAAAATTTCCTTCTCTGAGTTAGAAGAAAGGGAAGTAGAAAAGAAATCTGTGAAGGAAAGTTTATTTTTTGTTTTTAATATTTTCTTCCTACTTATGATTCTCATGTGTGGTCTTCATGCCTGGAGCTGCCGCAGCTACCCTGTGACTATATGGAAAAGCCAAGAGAATTCAAAGATGCCAGGCCAGCGTTCTGACACCACTGAGCCAGGAACCCACCCAGGCAGCACCCACCTGCAGCG
>NW_005316301.1:0-1015 GCF_000412655.1 Myotis brandtii
TTTACTTCCATCTACCTTTCTGTCTTGATTGAGGCCAGGATGTGGCTGAACTTGTTACACATTTAATTGGCTTATTTCTTCTCCCTTTTCCCCAGTTAACATGGCTGATGGGGGCACACATGACCAGCAGGTGCCTGGCACTCTGTTCCCACTGCCTCGGCTCCTGGGAGGCTCCCCAAAGCCACCTCCCTCTGGGGTGGGGGAGATAAACTGCAGCCCATGATTCTCAACTTGTTTATCTGCAAAGCCTGTTGCACTGGCCAATGGTGAACCAGGAGCAAGTCTAAAACCACTCAACCCTCTGACCCAGCTCCTCGGGTGAAAGGCACACACACCCATTATGACATGTACCATATTTGCATAGCTGTGCTTTATGGAAAACAGGGACTGTTGGCTGGAAGTACTTCAGGGATGACCCAAACCTCCCTTCTTCAGTACAGTTTCAAGCCATGACGTCATCATCGAGGTGGCACTTGACCATCTGAGAAAGGAGGCCCTGCCATCTCCAAAATAGTCCCCACCTTTACTCATTGAGGATCATGGCAAACAGGAGGGGGATCCTCTCCACTGTGAGAAAGGAAAGCTAAGAGCACAGAAGTGGGAGTTACTGACCTACCTTGTTTCTACCTAAAGTCATGAAACAGGTGATGGTGACCCCACTGTCTCAGACTTTAGTAACAGATATCAGGGGACTCAGGATGGCACAGAGGTTCGGCCTGAGACAAACTCATGTGGTTGTGAACTCATGTGTGCTCTGCCCCAGCAGTGCCAGCAGTGATGTCTGCCTTCGCGTTGGGACAGCTGTGGAATCAGCGCTGCCTACAGGGGGTGGGAGGTGAGCAGATTGCAGGCACCGGAAGGCAGCAGCCCCACACGGTGTCACCACTGCATGCTTCAGAGTGCGTACGTCAGAGGACACATCTGGGAGAGTTGGCGACAGATTAGACAGACACTCGGGGAGAGCAGGAGGGGGAAAGGAGGAGGTGTCGCCCTTGGGCTGAGGATCCTGGAGGGA
>NW_005316302.1:0-1015 GCF_000412655.1 Myotis brandtii
TTAGTCCCAAGGAAGTAGTTCTCAAGCTAGAATGACTATTAGGACCACCTGGAGGGCTTATTAACAGAGATTGCTAAAGCCCAAACCCAGAGTTTCCCATTCAGAAGGCCTGAGGTGGGTCCAATCATTTGCATGTGTAATGAGTTCCCAGGTGCTGCTGCTGTTTGGGGACCACACTTTGAGAACCGCTGCCCTAGAGAGTAGCTTAGGCTATGTAAATCTGACACTGTGATCATTTTCTATAACAGAGATCGGTCCCAGCTTTTAAACGCTTGTGTGTGTTTTTAAATGTCTTACTAAAGGAAAGAGGGGGGTGGGGAAGTAACCACTTTATATAGACCTGACCTTTTGGTAAGTCTTGGCAACAACTTCCCATGTGGAGTAAATTAATCTCTTTCGTGCATGCTTTGTGCTCTGGAAAAAGTAAAATGGATTCGGTTCAACTTCTACCAAATGCTTCTTCTGTTGCTGTTCCCTGTGCTAAGCCCATAAGAACTGGTCTCTGCCCTGAAGGTGCTTATGATGCAGTGAGCGGGACAGCCTGGCAAAATAGTCTTTAGAGTTCAATGTCTTACGTGCTAGGATGGAACACGATAAAACATTAGGATAACTGAGTGTTATGGGATGAAAGAGGGCAAACTCAAGCTGGCGAGTTGGGGATGAGGTGGATCACAAAGCGTTTCCTAACGAGATGACTCATGATTCACTGAGCAGTGAAGGATGAACAGGAGTTTTTTAAACAAAAATTGGAAGGGCTTTCCACACCGAGGGAACAGCATTGTGGCATCAAGTACACTTTGCCTTTCTAGGACTGCCAACAGTTATGCTCAGCAACACCATATCACAAAGGTCTTTGTTAATGAGTTTAAACTTAGGACAAACATAACATTTTCAAAAGATCACTCTGGCAGCTACATATTGGATCAGATTAGCCTGGAGGCATGGTAACTGTGATATTATTTTTGTAGCAATAAAAGTGAGACAGCCCTGGCCGGTTTGGCTCAGTGGATAGAGC
>NW_005316303.1:0-1016 GCF_000412655.1 Myotis brandtii
TTTTTGGAAGTGCCCATCTCTACAAAGTAGAAATAGGTTATCTAATCATTTATTTTAAAATGCAATTGGTACTATATTAAGACTAAAGACATCTGCTCCACTAATGTCTCCAAGCTTCTGCCATGGCAGCCTTAGAATGGTCCCGGATGGCCCTTTGGGGGGTGGACATCATTCACTCAGGAAGAAAAAGTAGTATATACTCAGCTCAGATTTCTTAGCAACATAAAATAATTTTGTTAAAATTCAAAAGCCATTTCCTTTAAAAGCTAGTGTTTTTTTTTCCTTTTCAAATTCAGCAACTTCCCCTCAAACCCAAACGTTTTCATATTTCCTTTTAAAGTTTATATAACCTATCCTTATGACCTTTTCTAAAATGACAGTCCTTGTTCTCCTGTTCTAGGACTCACTACGTTTAAATAGAAATGGTTATGGCGGCAGAAATACTGAGCTGAGATGATGTAAAACAGAGAGTCATGAAGTGACGAGGCGCCTCTGCCCTAGGAGGTGAGGGATGGAGAGGGGGGGTCACTCTCCTGCCTGCTCAGGCAGCTTCTCCGTCTGCAGAAAACCTCAGTGTCCCCGTAGCCCTACTGATGTCTATGCACAGCTGCAAGAATCCCTAACACAGGGTCCCTGATGTTAGCTGCGGTGCTAAGATATGGTAATGTATTCAATAATATCCTCAAGCTGACTTCCTAGTCTCTGGGAAGTGATGGCTCCTAGGTTAAATCTTCAGAAATCGGGCTTGTGAGCAAAAGTTGGTTGATTTGTTTGTTATTCAATAAAAACATGCCTGAGGGCCCCCTTCCCCTCTTCAGTTGTAATCTGTCAATACCCATAGCCCTCCCTGAACTCTCAAGTCTTGTACAAATAAACAGTTAACTGCACGTTTAAGTTTTATCATAGTCTGAGGGGCTGTTTTTAAAATCCTCACTTGAGGATATGTCTTTATTGATTTCTAGAGAGAGAAGTAGGGAGAGAGAGAGAAATGTCAATGTGAGAGAAACATCAATTGG
>NW_005316304.1:0-1016 GCF_000412655.1 Myotis brandtii
ACGCTTTAAAATATGTGCTGAAAGAGGATACACATGTAGATGAAATACTGACAAATAGGGAATCTCCTCCTTGCCTGAAGCCTTGCTCCTAAACCCTAGCGTGTCTCTCTTTCACACTTTTATAAAACTCTTATTATGTAAATTTTTCAGCTTTTACAAAAGTAAGCAGAAGAGGATCATGAGTCCTCAAACACCTATCACGCAGCTTCAGTAGTAATTAATTCATGGCCGATTTTGTGTCGTTTCTGCCACACCCAATTTCTTCCTCCCGTACCATTTGGAAGCAAATCCCAGACATTGTTTTATTATATTCTTTAGTGTTTCAGAATAAAAGATAAGCGCTAAAAGATAAGCGCTTTAGAGATATATTCATAATACCATTTTTATATGAAAAAATAATTCTTTAAATCATTCAGATGGTGTTCAAATTACAATTGTCTCATAAATGTCATAATTTGTTTTTCAGTTTGTTTGTTTTTAAATCTGGCTCTAAATAATATCCACACATTGAAAGTGGTTATAAGTCTTTTCAGTCTCTTAATCTATAGGTTCAAAATCAATCACCGTCTCTCTGTCATCTAGTCATTGAAAATACCGAGTGGTTTATCCTGGAGAGTTTGCTACTGTCTAGATTTTGCTGATTGCTTACCCAGGATATCCTTTCACATCTTTCCCTGTCCTCTTTATTTCCTATAAATTGGCAATTGTATCTGAAAGCTATATTAAATCATTTTCTTGATAAAATGAAAAAAAAAAACTTTCTGGGATACACGGGAGGGTAGAGTGGAGGGTGAGGTGCCCAGTCAGCACTGTGGAGGAGGAAGGCTGTGAACTCAGGATAATGTGGAGGCTGGGAGCACAGACTGGAGCCAGACTGTCTGGGTTCTAGTTCCAGTTCTGTCACTAGTTAGCTGTGTAGCGCTGGGGAAATTACTTGGCCTCTCTGTGCTTCAGTTGTCTCATCTGTTCCATGATAGGACCTACTGCACCTGTTGAGGATCAAAAGTATCAAAGTA
>NW_005316305.1:0-1016 GCF_000412655.1 Myotis brandtii
CCAGCCCATTTATTGTTTAAGATTGAATTTTGGCCGATTTGAGGGATTGACAATGTTATTATTACATTTTTGCTGAAAATAATTTAAAATTGTATATTGTTTTTAGGTCAGATCATATGAAATTGCTGCTTTGTGGATCAACCATGGAGTTAAAGGTCCACACAACTGGACTGAAGGCCAGGAAGGCTTCTTTCAGAAATCTCAGTGTGCGAGGATTGCAGGTAAGTCACCACCAAAGGACTGCAGCATCAAAGTGGCTGAAACTCGGGAAGATGTCAAAATGCCAAAGGTAAAACCTTACTTGTACATCTGCCTGAAGTCTGCCTAGAGCTAAATTATACAGCTTTTCTTCTCTCCTTACAAATCTCATGCAAGTGCCTCTCAATGGTAGATTCTAATTGGAATCCTGCTGGCAAGGGAATCTGTGGAAATTGGTTTCTAGGTTTTGCCCCCTGTGATGCAGTGGTGAACCTAGAAGAGCTGTAGCCTATGTTAATATTATTTTTATGAGACTATGGACAGCATTTCCATAGTGGAATAAATAAGAGTTCAAAGCAGGAAGAGACAGTAGAGGAGGAGTGTGTCAATTCATACATCAGACTCTTACTCTCAAGTGGCCCTTTCTCTTTGCTCCCTCTGCTTCTCAGCTCCCCCTCTATTGTGGATAAGCAGAGATGCGAACACTCATACTCCAGGTGTATGTGTGTACTTCCTCCAAGATCCACAAAAGAAAGTCCTTTAGAGTTAGTTTTCTGTTAATCTTTCTTCATTCAAGGACTGAAAGTCACATCTATAATTTTTAAATTGGGGGAGATGGAATTGTTTGAAAATATACTACACATTAACCAGGAATGAGAGATATCTGGGATTCTATGCTATGACATTAAATGTATGCTTTATTCATTAATGCTCATTCAAAATATAAATTGATGTGCTATTGTTAATGAGAATATAATTTTTTGTTTGGTAAAGATGCCCTGAGATACACTACTTCTGCTTTTCAGATTGATTTTTTT
>NW_005316306.1:0-1016 GCF_000412655.1 Myotis brandtii
CCAAAACCTAGGTATGTGCCCTGACTGGAATCAAACCCCAAGCCTTTCAGTGTATGGGAGATGCTTCAATCAACTGAGCCACCCAGCTAGGCCCGTTTGTTTACCTTTTTAAAAAAAATTAAACTATCTTTTTGGTTTTGATACTCCCAATATTGGTTAAATCTGCCATCTGATTTCTGAAATTTTAGCCTCCATCTTCCTTACTTCAGCCTCTCCACTCCGGTTACTGATCCCACCGAAGAGAGAAACGATTTCTACCCGCGCCCTGAACATCAGGGAGCTGCCTTTCACCATCAGTGGGCAAGGTGGCGACCACAGCAGACAGTACCCCCAGGGACCTTGCCTTGTGGTCTGGCCACAGGGAGGACTGTCTCTGCTTTCTGGGGGAGAGGGGCCCTGACCCTCCTTTCAGCCAGAGCTCACTGCTGGGAACTAATTACTAATGTGTGAAAAAGAGAGACTCGGTTCAGGTCAAGGTTTCCTCCAACATTGTTTATATTTGATTTTAACAATAGCAGAATTGACATTTGCAGCTCGCTGCCACGTTCATTTACAAGGTTTTAGGTTCTTCTATTCTCGGGTTAGAAATGTTTGAGGAGGCATTTATCATTAAAGCCGTGGCCTTTGCTCCTCCGGCTTTGCCTCTCAAGTACAATAACCAAAACTGCTCATTAAAAGAGGGGAAACCACCCCGAGCGATCACAATGGGGCGTCTCTTCCTGTGGGCGCAGAACAGCAGGCCAGCTCCTGGCAGCGCTCCGTGAGGCTCAGTGCTGGGAAGCCCTTTCTATCCACCCAGGGCATCTGCCTAATGCTACTGTTTTACGAACATGAGGGGAAGGAACGGCATTATTCTCTTATGTAATAATAATCCAAGGTAGGCGAGGTGTTGCACAAAAGCAAACAACTCCTAAATCTCTGTGATTGAATCCAGCGAAAGTTCACGTCTCACGGTCACAAAATCCTCTGTAGGTCCAGGCAACACTCTGGAGCAACCTGCCCCCGGAGAGTGGCTC
>NW_005316307.1:0-1016 GCF_000412655.1 Myotis brandtii
AAAAAAAAAAATCAATAAAATATATTTTTAAAAAGAATAGCAAGGATACCACTATGTCTGAAATGCATTGTGTGACAGGAAGAGAGAAGCAGCTGAGGCTAGTCTATGTAGCGCCTTGTAGACTATTCAAAGGAAGTTGGCTATTACTCTGGGTGAGATGGAAAACCATTGGAGAGGATTAATATGATATGACATACATTAACAGCATTACTTTAGATACTCTGTCAACATTAAACTGGAAGAAGGGGTGTGTGCAGGTTGGAAGGGTTGCAGTAGAGAAAACAGGTAAAGAGCTATAATATTCCTAGCACAAAATTGTGGCAACTAGCACTGTTAATGGTAACAAGCATGGTGGCAATGGAAATGGTGACAAGATATTGAACTATTCTGATGGTAGAACTGACATAATTTCCTGAAAGATTGGGTGGTAAAAGAAGGTGAAACATCAACGATGACCCCCAAATATTTGACATTTTCCACTGGCAAGGCAGGATTGCATTGAACTGAGGTGGGCAATTTGGGAGGACTGTGTTTGTGAGACTGACAGTGTTCACAAGATTTTTCTGTGTCTGAGGCAAACAATCTTTAAGAATATCTCAGTCTCCTTTTACTTTGATTCTATGGTCACCAGGAAAGCTTTCAATTACCAGTACTGCAATCCACCCAATAGATAGTATTCTGGAGAGAGGACCTAGGATAACAAACAGGAGTACATTCGCCATAAGAAAGATGATCTTCTATCATGTTAAAGATTTGTTTCATTCATTGCTTGCTTAAGTACTTTGTAATCATTCTCATATTTGTTTCTATGTAATGGGTCATTTTTTTTCTAGCTGCTTTTAAGTATGTCTGTTTATCACTAGCTTTTGGCAATTTAATTATGATGTGTGTGGTTTTTCTTGTGTATATCCTATTCAATTAAATAAATTGAATTCATTTTTAAAAATCTTAACAACAATGACAATTCCAAATCCAGATAGCTTCTTTGAAAATTCTATCAAATATTTAAGAAAAAA
>NW_005316308.1:0-1016 GCF_000412655.1 Myotis brandtii
CCTATATAAATAGCTTAACATCTCTATATTACGATTTTCTGTTAACCGAGATGCTTAGGCAAAAAGAGTCTTTAAAAATCTAAAACCATAACTTTATGAAAAGGCAGTAGTCCAACTTCAAAATATGTCAGTAGCAGACTCTAGGGAAAGAAGGAGGGCCTATCTTCCTATCTTTTGCTGCATATCAAATTTTGCTTTTTGTTTTCTTTTGTTTCATTCCACTTTGTTTTTGTACTAGGAAGTACATAGCTAGTCTGTTACTAATATGGTTTGTTCAGAGGTACATGCAGATTATGTGAAGTTACCAGTCATGCACAGATAATTATATTTGCTCTCTGGAGTCTGCAACAACGTGAAAACCGCACTACCCTTCCTCCCTGGTGTGAACAGCAGTACTGAGAGAGCCATGGTGCTCTTCCATCACTTCCTCCACACCATCACTATGGCCACTAGGAGACTTGTGCTCCCAAAATAACCAAATAGGACATAGAGAATGTATGAAGAGTGAAGAATGATCAGCTGAAGTATAACACTAGTCAGAGACGAGGAAGAACCTTGGTAGAGAAAATAGAAAATAATTGTTTGCTTGTTTTAATGTAATTCATTGGTCCAGATCAGAAAACAGGGCAATGTGTAGATGCTAGGAACTGTGGAAAAGGTAACACCATTGCACTTTTGTTTTACTTCTTAAAGACAAAAATAAGTTCAAGACAAAATTAACAAAGATACTTTATTCATAAACTTGTAGTAAGGATATCTTTCAGTCATCACTTTCATTTTAGCAAGGGTCCAAAGGTGTTAGAAAGGAGAATACATTTCATAGAGTAAAAAGAGGAAAACTGAGCCTCTGGCAAGCATTCTATTAAGGAGAGATTTTTATTGTTGGAAGTGGGGGAGACTTGTTAATTGGTCTTCAAGTACATCAGTTGGTCTTTGGTTGGTTACATTGGGACGATCAAGTGGTTTGGAGACATTTTATAAAGGAAGAATTACTCAATATTGGGGTAGAGGGTTTT
>NW_005316309.1:0-1016 GCF_000412655.1 Myotis brandtii
CAGCTCTTGATTTATCCCATGTATAGCCCTGGAAGTGACACTCAGGGCTTTTACAATGCTACAAGGCAGCTGGGTCACTTCTACATCAAGGGATACTATCTTTACTGGCATAACAAAAATGGTTAAAGAAACACAGTTAGCAGGGCTCCACAGGTGAATATAGTCATTGCAGTCTGGTGTCACAGCCCTGGGAAGGTCTCTTTTGATATGGACCCTGTGATGTTTCTGAAACATAAAGACAGCCAGTCATCCTAAAGAACAAGTTCCCATGGTGCTGTTAGCAAGGACATATGAATAAATAGTTACTCCACATATCAGAAACCAACCAGCCAGCAGATTAGTATGTCAATGACTAGAAAGGATGGTGGCATTATCAGAACAATTCATATTGTAGTTATTAGATAATGAAAGACAATAACCCAGTGAAAGTCAGACATTTGCCAAAGGGAGCTACTGCAGTAATCTTTAGAGAAAATGTCCCTGGGTCCTTTTCTCAAACCACTGGTCTCAACATATAAAGGTCCCTGTATGTGACTTCCCAAAATGAATGGAATAATTCTACATATTATCAATATGTGCCCCAATTTATACTCAGCAAAATGTAAAGGTCGGTCCTACACAGGTTCCTCCATTGGCAGCTTCAGAGCAGTTGGAGTGGAGAGAGCATGTATCAGGGTCCCATCCATTTTTCCTCCAGTTGGCTCATCATCCTTATTCTGCTCACGTCTGTCTAACTGCCTAGGACGTTTTCCCTCAAGGATCTCAGCTGTGAATTCGTCCAGAGGAAAGAGGCATAGGATCCCTTCTGAAACTACTTCATGGTGAGGAGGGATGACATTTCTTTCAGAGCCAAGACATCCTTACTCTCTGTCAGAGGGACAATGATACCTGGGCATGGAAGGAGATGGCAATGGTGTCTAGACATGGGATTCCCAGAGTATCAGTAGGGCTTGTAACCTGGTGGAGACAAAATGTGTAATAAATTTCTGTATTATTGGGGTAAAAGCTAGAGGTAA
>NW_005316310.1:0-1016 GCF_000412655.1 Myotis brandtii
CTCGGCATGGTTTCTCATTCAATCGGTCCCACAACCCTATGAGGCCCCTCCTGCCTTCACCTCCAGTTTATAGATGAGTAAATTTTGAGGCTCAGAAAGGTTAAATCACTTAGGTCAAGGTTAGTCAGGAAATAGCAATATTGGAATTTTAAAGCCAGATCTTTCCAATATCTGAATTTACACTTTTGCCACTATATTTTACTTCCTCCAGCTTTGATTTAAAACAGTTACGTTTATATGAAGCATAAAACAGTAAATTGTATGGGTCATTATGTTATTTTAAAAATTTTGACAGAACCCTTCCTGATTTCCAACAGTGAAGAATGTGACCCCATTTTGGAGAAGGTCATTTTATTGAGGTTGTCTGGAAGAATGGGCATGCGGCACACTACCGTGTCAGAGCAGACGGAGAGCAGGTGGACAGACAAAATAGAGCCCACTTGTAAGTTACTGTAAGTTTAATTAAGATTTTAAGCCAGTCACTGTATTTAGGGTTCAGAAGATATTGTTGGGAAGAGATGGAGCAGTGACAGAGCTAATGGTGGAGCCAGGCCAGGGCGCCAGCAGGATCCAGTGCCGGAACCACGCCCAGCACGCATTTACAGGCCTATCCGGGCACCAGGGCAGAGGTGAGGACCGGGAAGATGCTGCACCGCTCTCACTCGGTCATTAGTTTCCTTCCGTATCCTCTTAAGGAGGAGGCATCAAGGGACTGCAGAGACTGAGAAGTTTCCAAGAGAGTGGACGTGTTCTGTGCGCCTCCAGGTGGAAGTCAGAGATGATGAGATTTCAGATTGACAGAGGGAAAAGCTTTAAATAAGAAGCGTCTGAAGTTTGAGAGAAGGCACAGGACAGGTCCACTTCTGGGCATGTCCAAGCAGAGACAGGAAGGGGTCAGGGATTCTGTGGGACAGCAGTTTTGAAAGTTCAGTCACAGAACCCCTCTGCTGGAGAGTACCTGCCGCACCCCACCACGAACATCCTTGAGTGGTCAGACTAAACGCCATCAAGATCCC
>NW_005316311.1:0-1016 GCF_000412655.1 Myotis brandtii
CAGACTCTTTGGGAGTGGGGGTGGGGATTAGGAGCTCAGCTCAGAGTTGGGTTCTTGGGGACCCATGTGAGAGAGGCAAAGGCCATTCGGCTCCTACTCAGACCTGACTGGTGGGAAGGAGGGCTGGGAAGGGCTGAGGACTGGAGTTGGCCCCCGGGGCTGCTCAGGAGATGGCAGATAGAAAGAGCCCAGAAGCAGGACTTTGTAGGAAGAGAGGCTGGGGTGCCAGAGTCCCCCTTCCTATCCGTGGGGCAGAACACTGGCTGCCCACCACCCCTCTAAAGACTATGACATTTCCTTAGCCCCTGCTGGTGGCCCCAGCGAGCAGGCAGCTCCAACCTGCCATCTTTCCCCCCCACCACACCCCCCACTCACATCCTCCCTGCTACCCTGGCCCTGCCGCTCTTCAATTTCCAACCCCTGGCAGATCACTGATTAATTCAGGGCTGTTTAATAACCCTTCCATTTCGATGAAACAAGCTGTCTTGTTTTCTTTATTTTTAACACCGACTTGCGTTTCTTTGCTAAGCATCTTACTGTCATTTAAATTTCTCTGTCTCCAACCAAGCTGATAATAGACTGGTGCGAGCAGCTGCTTCCCTCCCGCTTATGACAATGATTAGAAGTTAGAGCGGTGCCGAGAGCTGACCAGCCTCGGTTCAGACGGGTCTGCCCCTGCTTGTAGAGGGAGTGCTCATTCTAACGCGATTAGGAGAATTCTGGCTCCCGGGGAGACCAGGGCTTACCCTGGCCTAGCCTTCCGGGCACCCTGTGCCGCTGAGGGGAGCTGTCGGGGTGAAGGTGTGAGAACCAGCTCTGTTTACGAAGGCATTAAGGCCAGCAGCTGCAGGCCTGACACTCAACTTCACTTCTCAACTTTGTCTTCCTTGAGTTTACTGAGCAGCAAACAGGGAGACTCAAGGTTAGAGGACTTGGAGGCGGGTGGCAGTCTTAGCCATCAGCTATGATACCTTTCTGCTCCACATGGGAATCCCTTTACTTAAAAAAAAAAAAAA
>NW_005316312.1:0-1016 GCF_000412655.1 Myotis brandtii
CACAGGACATACATGCACAGCTTTTGGAGCATAGTTTAAATGGTGCTGCATTGACCAGCATGACCTAAGTCAGCCTGGTCCTAATGCCCTCGATCATAGCACCAGCCTCAGTCTTCCTGTATCTGTGAGCCCATTAAAGACCTGGCATGTAGTGGGTTTTGAATATTATTGCTTATTTTTTTATTTTTATCACAATAAAAATCGTGCTAATGAGCAGTTATCCCCATAACTGAAACAAAATGGAAGTTGATGCTTCTGCAATAGCTACTCTGCTATTATTGGGATTTATTTTAATAAATTGGCTGGAAATCTTTTTTGTCTATCAGTAAAGAAAGAATAAACTGAAACTTCTAAAAATACTTTACTTAACATAAGGTTAATATTTAAAGGACATTTATGAAACTCAATATAATAAAATTCAATAAAATCTGATGATAAGAAACTAGGGAAACCAGCTACATTTTTGTGATAAATAAATTTTACACTTTCCTCCAAGGTTTTCAGGGATTTATGCTCTACTTGATGTTTGTCTTCATCAAGTCTTAAATATTTTGTGAGATATATTTTAAAATACTTGTTATTATTTTCTAAACACTACACAGGCCTCTCTGTCTCACATTTATCACTAAAGTCATCATGGCAGTTTAGTCTCACATCTAACCATTGATCCATTCAAAATAGTAATAAATTATCCCCCAAACCTTCTGTGTTTTCAGGACTGAACAACAGAAGGCACTAAGGCCTAGTCACTGCTCTCAAGAAGCGCAGAGATGAACAAGCAAGCATGGACACAAAACGTCTGCAAGTACAGTCTTCATCATGGAAGCATACATATGTAGCAACAGGAGAAAATGTGAGGGTGAGGTGTCCATGGCAGATATGAATAACACACAATTCGAAAGAATTCCTTCAGTTTGACCTCTATTTACATTAAAAGTATGTTTTTTTTTACCCCAGTTTATTTTCTTCTGCATAAATCATTTCCCTTTCTGAATATCTGGGTTTATTATATTTTA
>NW_005316313.1:0-1016 GCF_000412655.1 Myotis brandtii
TTAATTTTCCATCTTCTATATGAATGTAACATATTCCATACTTTCTGTATCTGGTTTCAATTCTTTTCACTTTGAGTTCTGAGGGACAGTCTCTGCTACACTGATTGGCAGGCTGGATCATTCTGGTCCACTGGGCTAGTATGCCCGGATGTGTTTAGGGGGATGCCTGTTATGGTATACTAATCTAACTGCCTTAACCTATATTACAGTGAAAACATCCTCAGGCGAGGTAATACATTATTTGATGATATGTTTCTTTTTAACTTTTGTGAGAATGGTTTTTTTAGGGGTAGATTAGGTCATTAAAATATAGCAATTTGATCCTGGTTCTCATTTTTTAGATTTAAATCTTTGATATAGCTGCTCAATCTTCCATGCTTTCATTTTCTCATCTAGTAATACTTATAGATAAGGACTAACCTGTTCAAACCTGATTACCTGTAAAGCAGTTGGCTGCCTTCAAAGCTCCATGGGTATCAGTTTGGGGCCAGTGCCATATGGTAAGGCTTATATCCCAATCCCCCCACCCCATCCTATGTCATCATGCCATATGAGGGTCTGGTGCTTCCTCAACTGAGGTGCTGGCATGATAGATCCTGCCATTATCTTGACACATTACCTCATTGCAACTACAAAGCTTTGATCCTAGATTGCACCAGGGAAGGGGACTGTTCTCTCTCACATTAAAGCACTAAGCTTCCAGAAAAGGGCTAACACTAAGATGCTGCCCTGTGATATTTCTACTTGTATCCTGCCTCCCAATGATGGCAGCAGAGATTCATTACTAATCATGTAGCTTTTAGAAAACAGCCCAAAGGTCCAGTCCCTCTCCTAGCTCTGCTAGGTCTCTTGAGACTGCACTAAAATGCAATAAGGAAACACAAATACATACCTACCTCTGCTTCTGGCACCACAACTTTTCCCCAAAGAAAGATGCTCCAGCAGTTTAGAACAAAATCTTAATTAAACAAAGTCACTTTTTTTAGTGTTTAGATTCATCAGATAATTGCTCAATT
>NW_005316314.1:0-1016 GCF_000412655.1 Myotis brandtii
CCCACCTTCACCGAGTGCCCACTGCTTATCCTCTAAGGAGATGCTTCCCACAGAGCGGGCCAACGTGCTGGGTGGGCCACCCAGAGCTCTTCCTCCAACACCCTTGGGGGTTCCGTGTGCGAATTCTCCCAGCCCCCCTTGCTTCTCTTTCTCTACCCCCTGCAGGTAGCTGTTGGGAGGTGCAGTGCGACTAGAATCCCAGCCCTGCCACTTACTAGCTATGGGTCTGTGGGTGAGCCCCTTCTACTTCTCTGGGCCTCAGTTTCCTCATCTGCCCATGAAAGTAATCAGGCCTGTCTTTCAGGGTTGCTGTGAGGAGTGCTGATCATGTAGGTGAAATGCCTGGCATAGAGTATGCACTTAAATTATAATACTTATTCAGATAAACTGCTAGCATTCACCGAGCACTAAACCACATGCTAAGATTTTTATAGGCATTTTTATATGCATCATCTCATTTGATAAACAATTATTTATATGATGATGATGATGTATCTTTATCCAAACAAAGAGATAGAAAAAGGACTCAAAGACCATTCACGAAGTGGCAGATTAAAAATGGCCACAAATTCTTCGCAGCTTCTCTCATCCAGAGGGCACGTCTATTTCCCCAGACCTGGCAGGGTGGCCTTGGGCCTTGCTTGGACCAAAAGAATGCAGCAGGAGCGACGCTGTGGCGTTCTGAGCCCAGGCCTCAGAGGCATGTCAGTTTCCACGCTCACCCTTCGGACCACAGCCAGGTGAAGACACCTGCGTGAGCCTGCTGGAGTCTGCTGGCCCCGCCCACAGCGGGCACAACCGCTGGACATGTGAGTGAGGTCATCTCAGGCCAGCCAGCTCATCACACTGCCAGACGATGTGGCTGCATGCTGACCCCGGGAGAGATCGGCAGAAGAACCGCTCAGCAGAACTCAGCCCAAACTGCTGACCCACAGAATCGTGAGCAAATCCAAAGGTGACTGTTTTAAGTCACTGAATTTTGGAGCAGTTTGTTAAGCAACAGAAGGTAGTGACAT
>NW_005316315.1:0-1016 GCF_000412655.1 Myotis brandtii
TATCTCTCCTTCTCCCTTCCTTTCTGAAATCAATAAACATATATTTTAGAAAAAGATAAATAATATTTTTACACAGTGTTTTGTCTTTTCCTGCCAGAAACATTTCCAATTTTTCCCACAAGGCTTGATTTAAATGTCACCTGATCATCACAACTTTTTACCCAATTTGGAAAATCAAAATTAATCCATGAGCAAATTATCAACATTGTAAATAAAGACAAAATTAGTAACAGGGAAATGCTGAGCCCACCATATTGAAGCCTAAAGAAAAAGAAAAAAATAGCAGCACTGATTCTGTCTTTATTTACAGTATTTATGATGGGAGAATCTTCCCTTAGTTTTGGCTCTGCTCTGTCTATAAAGTCCTTACTCACCTGCTGTATCAGAAAGTTCCCTTCAAAAGTCTCAAAGTCAGGTTGCTTTCTTTCCCCCATCACCCGCCCAACATTAAATGGCAAAGGGCCGGCTTTTAAATTTTATGAGACCTTGGACTCCAGATTTGAAGACCGATTTGAATTGTGGTGTCTTTTAGGCTGTCTTTCTCCAAATGCATCTCTTCTGGATGTTTATCCCAGTGACACGGGCTTTTTATGGCGGTCTGAAGTGCTTCAGAGAAAACGGAGAGCATTTTAATACCACTGATTTACTCTTTCGGGTCTACCGTAATTTTCTTACTGCCTAATTATGAGGCTTGCTTTAATTTACTCCACACATAATGTTTACTGATGCACATATGGTGCCACATTTCAGGAAACTACCCAGAGCAGGTATTTTTGTCAGTCTGGAGCATGGAAAATTTCCTTCATTTACAGAAAGAAAGAAAAAAAAAAAAGGTAAGCAATGTAATTGTCTTGACAAAGAATGTTCCCCAGTGAGAGAGGCGAAAATCATACGTAACTTTAATTTCAGCAAGAAAAATACAATCCCTTTAAATTCTTATTTTAAAAGCTGAATGATGATTATATGATTCCATTTGTTTAAAGATTATCAGTTACCCCTAAATGTCAGGTGGGGGG
>NW_005316316.1:0-1016 GCF_000412655.1 Myotis brandtii
TTTAATCCGGTGTTTTTCTCAATGAACTAATTTTTGGGGCAGAATTAAACCCGGCCTTGTACGTTTCACAACGTGTGAAGGACCTATTAGCAGCGATATACCCAACGCGATTTCCCTACTTACTTTGAACAAACTCCTTTCAAACTGTTCTTGACAACAGTGTAAGAAACTAGTACTGCATAACGACACATAATAAACTTGATAACAGGAGAACTTTAAAAGAGGTTCCCAGTCCCTCCCCGCAGTGGCTGGTCCTTCCTGCATTAACTACGGGTCCTTTTGTAACTTCAGCTTCTCCGGAGCTTTGCTGTTGCAGGCAAGTAACCACAACCCAAACCGCGTGCAGGCAAAGGGGTAGAGAGTGAAGCCACGCCTGATCAATTATGTCAGATTTTACAGGATCAGAAACCAGGAAGGTTTCTGAAAAATTCCTGCAAGAGAAACGGTTCCTGCAATCTTCCCTGTGTCAGCCCTGAGCCCTGCAGATGGCGGCGGGGCAGTGGGAAGGCCTGGCACCTGGGCGGAGGTGTTTAAAACTGTTCTCTCTGGAACACGCAGGTAACATTTGTAGCAACACCTCTTGTAACTGGAAGCTACTGACAGGCAAGCATACTGGGGACAGGTTTCTGTTTTCCAGCTCTAGTTTATTGTCTCCACATGCTCAGCTATTTTATGTTGTAACGCATCGGTCTGGATTGCACCAAGCTTCTCAAATCATCTCTCACAGTGAGTTGAAGAAGGAGTAAGTAACAAACATCACCAGGAAATAACACGCGGGACACTGTTCATGCTATTTACAACACACACGTGTGCAACAACTTAACAGAGAGCCCTCCCATGCTGCGAGAATGAAGCCCCAATCCTGCACATGCCTTTCGAGGTTCCCCCGGAATTTCGGAATTCACTGTTATCTGCCTCTACTGTCACAGGTTTGGGTTACCCAAGTAGAAAAACAAACAAAACCATGGGTGATCAAATTCCTTTCCCAGAAAGGGTAACACAAAGGGGAAGAGTGA
>NW_005316317.1:0-1016 GCF_000412655.1 Myotis brandtii
AACCTAGGTATGTGCCCTTGACCAGAATCAAACCCGGAACCCCAGCTAGGGCTATCTATGTCTTTTATGTGTTCAAAGTGACATCCATGTTCTTTGCATATCTGTTTTTATTTCTCTCTAACGACTCTTTATATATGAAGGATGCTACTTTTGAACATGTTGCTAGCAAGTAGCCTTTGTTTTTAATAGAGCTAGGAATAACATAATTTACCATCAGGGACCACCACGAACCCTCATTTACCAGGTATCCTAGCAATGAATTTCTTATGAAATTTCTTTGGAGTGGGACACATAGACCCAAGAAGTAGTAGCTATGGAGAGAACACTCTGACCTGAGATAAGGCCTCTCTTAGCTCAGGATTTGTGTCCATCTTCTAAAATAGATTCCACATTGCCAGGGACCTTTCTAACATAAATTAGATCAGGCCACTCCCTTGTTTCAAACCCTCCCATGGCTCCCCATTGCTCTTAGAAGAAAATCCAAACTCCTCCCCATGCCCTTCTCAAAGCCACCCTTTCCACACCACATTTCCCTTTTGGAACCGTACCAGGTGGAGGCACCTGAGCTCTCCTGCTAACTAATTTCTGCCATGTTCCAGGGGCTCTGCTTCACCTTCCTGTGTGGCTTCGGGGAAGCCTCCATTTTCTCGTCTGAGAACAAAAGTACGGACCTCATAGGGTTGGTGACAGGGACCCAATGGGGTAACTGATTGGAAAGCATGGAGGGATGTCCATTTGCTTTTTCCATAACCTTGTTAGCATCTCTTCCTGGGGAAGGAGAGACATTGGCAAACAGCTGCCTGGGGACTCACTTTCTTCATCAAAGTGAGGATACAAAGTTAGTACTATTACTAGACCAGGGAGGACAAACCCTTCAGGGCTCAGGGAGTGCATAGGATCTGGTAGGGATTGTAGGGAATTCGTGTCCCGTCCACAGAGGGCCCACGGCTGACACTTGGATTGGGGGCCCAGTAGAGCTCCAACCTCTTATATGGAAACACTCATTTACCAATTCT
>NW_005316318.1:0-1016 GCF_000412655.1 Myotis brandtii
GTATATGTATATGTATATGTATATGTATATGTATAGAAGGGTTAAGCAATTTGCCCAATTGCCATGGCACCAGAGAGTGCAGTCTTGGGAATTGAAACCATAAATCCACAGCCAGCTTGTGTTTCTCCCATTACAGCACAGCTACCTACCCACTAATTTTCTCCTCTTCTCAAGGGGATGGCTGCCATTCTTCCTTACCATTTTAGACCTATTTTAGAGTCTTTACTTAATAGCTTGTAATTTCACCCATACTTCCCAATGTTTTCCCAGCCCCCTTTCCAGCCCATAATAGCCAATCCATATGCCCAGGCCCAAGGGGACCATGTGCGGTTCTCTAGCTCTAAGTTTGTTATCTAGCCTTCTGCAGGCTATCATTTCTAGCAGCCAGCGACTCAGCATTCTTAGAGCCCTCCTGTAATTAGCATTTTAAAAATCAGATACTCTTAGCCCTAATCCCCACAGGGTTAAAACCCCACAAAAAAGCCCCCAGGTTTTCTTATACTGCGTGACAAAGAGTTTGAGCCCACACGTGCGCCAGCCACTGAGGGACACCGCACCGCAGCTGTGCCGCTGAAGGGTGACTGTCCGCGGGCAAACACTTGCAACGGGAGCTGCTGAAATGGGACCTCGCACGTCTCTGACAGTGTTAATTACTGAATCCTCCTGGCCTGCCAGCCAGGCTTCTCCATGGAGGACCTCGCCATGTGGAACTTGCTCTCGGTGGCACTCCCTCTGAGCCCACACTTGGCAGCGAGCAGGCAACATTTTCAAAGATGTTTTTATTTGCCTTCGCATTTGGTTCGTCCCTACCCCCTTCACGCTGACACTTTGAGGCAGAAATGTGTTTTCTTGCAGTTGTGGCAGAGTTCCACCAGGTTCCCGAATCCCGTGTTTAATGAGACGGTTGCCGGAAGGGAGCCCACAGCTGGAAGCACTGACCTGGGTTTTCTATTCAGGGTCCTGTGTGCACAGATCTACCGCAGGAGATGGTGCCGGGAAGGGCCCAGGGCAGCTGC
>NW_005316319.1:0-1016 GCF_000412655.1 Myotis brandtii
TAGGTCAAATATGAAGTTAAACAAATATGGAAGGTCACTTTGAAATTGATGACTGCATGGGCATGTCCTTCCTGGGGTTTGATGGCTAGAACATGACTGATTTACAGGAAGAAAAAAGTTGTGAATTTTGTATTTTTTGTTTTTCTTTATTTCCTAACCACAGTGAATGGTAAAGGTTAGCCTATTAATATTTCATTGTCTTTCACCAGTAAAACTGTGACCTGCTGAGGTCAGCTGGTAGAGAAATTAGATATTTTATGAGTAATCCCAGTGTCATGAAGACCTGAGTCATTTGTCTAAGCTGACTAAGTGGGTTATCAGCCAGCACAGCCCTTCTCAGTCCATTAGATAGAACTGCTTTCCATGATGAATGACCTGCAGGCCCTGTGCCTGTGGCTCAGTAAAGCAAAAGAGATGAAGCTTTTCCTGTTGTAGCCCTGGATTCTCACATGACTCCATGTGCCTGATCGGGAGCAACTGCGATTTCCTTTAGTGAAATCTTTTTCCTCCCTCTCTTAATGAGAGGGGGTTTGTTAATATCACTGGCTCTGACATGCCATTTATTATGGTGCCAGTTGTTCCTCTCCGCTCTTTTCCAGATGGCTTCCATAATTACTTTTGCAGATGTTGATAGGTAACTTCAGGATGTAAGTCAACAGTGAAATTCAGCAAGTAATGAAAATGGGCCTTTTCAGAGGATGGTTGACTAAATGAAAACAAATTTCTGTTTTCAACAGCAGGTACTATGACCTATGAGTCCAAGATTTCTCAGATATTTGGAAATGTGTTCTCAATTATTTGTAATTGGGAATTGCTCCTATACTTCTTGGGTGATTTGAGCTAGGAAAATGATTTTAATAGGTAAAAATCACCTTTCTCTGAACTAATTAAAACCAAAAAAAATCTTGGGAAATTATAATTTTGAATTTTATATGAAGATATAGATTTGTAATTATTTTGACAATAATCTTGGGAGGAAAGACAGGCAGATACAATTATTTCCATATTTCTGGTGA
>NW_005316320.1:0-1016 GCF_000412655.1 Myotis brandtii
AGTCGTTGTACTCTTAAAACGAGGTAGAAAAAGGTTCCCCCTTTTAGTGTGATCGGCCCAGCTGAGATCTCTGTTCTCATCAGAATTCCTTCACTCACCATCCTGATGACTTTAAGCTTAGAACAGTTTTGAAACAGATCACGAAAGCCGTTGCTTCTGAGACCTAAAACTGCTTATAATTATTACATTGCTTTTTTTATATTTATTTTAAAAGGCTTTGTCACTCTGGTTATTGGGGTAGCAAAAGCTGTAGCAATTGCTCACTCTCGGGTACCTGTGCACTGATGTTAATTAAGTGACCTGCTTCCTCTGAAAGTTATTTTTTATTCCTTCCTGAAACCCAGACCCTCAGTTCAGAATATTAAACTGTCACGCTATTGTTTACTCTAAAAAAAGAAACTAGTTTTTTCCCACTAGGTAGTCGCTACCCACTTGACCACTAGATAGCACCAAAGGCTTAATCTTTCACCCTGTGAGACAACCGGGGCCACTGTAAAATGGAGCCCAGCTGCCCTCCCAGAGGAGCTGCCTGGCATGTCTTATGCCTCTGACCTTTGGATGTTAAAACCGGGCAGAATAACCTTTGCACTTCGCCGAAGCAGCCTTGTTTCCCAAAGGAATGTTTGCAAAGATAACCAGGAAGCAAGTATTATGACCAGACTGAGGACTGTGGGACTGAACATTTAAAATATCATTCAGCACCTTTAGAAATGCCTTCCTTCTGTGGATGTAATTGTTCCCCTTCCCTTTTTAGCAAATACCATCGCCTTTGTCCCCTAATAGGAACACTGTTTGGGCTTCTGCCTGAGTCACTGCTTCCCGAATAGCTTCTGACTGACCTCAACTACATGCTGTTGCCTCTCACTTTGAAGGCCTTTATTTTCAGGTTAGCCTTATAAAATGAAGGCGGCCAGAAGTAATTAGTGCATTCGGCATGCTTTACATATTTTAAATCAATTCAGCTCTGTCGAAAGAGCTACTCTGTGTGTCGGACCTACAATGTGGAAAAGCTGACA
>NW_005316321.1:0-1016 GCF_000412655.1 Myotis brandtii
AATACAAAGACATGTCATTCAAAGCAGGAGATTGAAAAATCACTATGGGATCATGAATAAAAAATGTTTACATAGGAGAATGCTCATGGGCCCTGTGCTTTTAAATAGGCTGCAGTGGTGTGGCAGCGATCTTGAGTTGGTGGAGGTGGGGAAGGAGGCACCAGGGTCCAGCTTGAGAGCTCCCTCCGCCTCCTGGGAAAACAGCAGCAAGGACTCTGGGGTGGCGGTGACCGGGGAGGACAGCAGGACTAGAGTCCGGGGAGGCTGGGTCTGGATGTACGACAGAGGCGTAGTTCAGTTTAGTTTGGTGTGGAGAACAGTCTTATGTATGATCTCACATGAACCTGTCCCCCAGCTTCAAGTTACCATCCATTTGCTGATCTGGTTTCATCTATCTCCTCTACCCCTTTTTTTTTCCTGGAGTATTTTATAAACAACCTTATATTTGACTTGCAAGTATTTCATTGTGCGTCTCTCAAGGCTTAGGGCTTTTTCTCTCTTGCATAACCACATGCTGTTATCACACCTAAGATGAGTATAAATCCCAAACATCCTATCATTTCAGTCCAAATTCAGATTTCTTTACTTGTCCCCAGTTATGTCATCTCAACATGGTATTACCCAGACTTTCTGACCACTTCCTGGTCCCACATCCTCAGGCCTGAAGGAGCCAGAATTCTTTCTGGAATGTAATAAAGAGTCGAAGGTACCTGGTGTGGGGGTGGGGGTGGCCTCCCCCTGCCACCGCAGGCCCTGGGTGAGCTGGCACCTCCAGTGGAAGGTAAGTGAGGACGCCTGCAGCAAGGCCGAGCGGGAAGCCAGTGCCCTGCAGTTGTGCATATTTTGTCCCCAATTCCTCTGACACCTTGGGCAGGTGGCTTTGCCTCTATGAACCTTCATTTCTTCTTCCATAAAATGGGAATAATAAGACTACCAGCTCCACATTAAGTAGTGCACAGAAAGGGCCTGGCAGTGTTGTTAGGATTCAGTGAAGACTGGCTGTGGTCATCAGCAGT
>NW_005316322.1:0-1016 GCF_000412655.1 Myotis brandtii
ATAAATTTTATTTTTAAATATAAAGTGGGAGGTCTGTGGGTGTATTCCAGGCAGGAAAAGAAATCCCTGCCAGGAGAGTTGTAGTGAGTACTCTGTAACCCCTTGACATTGAGAATGCCGTTACTCAATGAAAACACATGCCAGTTATCACTAATACATTTATATCCTTGAGGAAGGGGCACCTGGATTAAAACACACTTTCCAAACCTCAGAGGCCTAATTAGTTCTATATCCTCCTTTGTTAAGAGAGGTTTTCTTATTTTAGCGATCCATTTAATCATGGTGACAAAGACTTCACAAACAATTGCATACATTGAAATGGTTAGAAGCAAAATTTAGTTCTTTTCATATTAAAAAGGTTTGGTTTACCTAAGCAATCAAAGATCTGGTAATGCCAAGCACAAAAAGTCATTATAATAAAACATAAAATATTTACTTTTCCTTAATAATATTCTATTAAAAGTGTACCAATAGTATATGAAAACTCTTGTCCTTTTAACAGAGAAAGAAACCCAGATTCTAACTTTGTGTTAGCACGCTCTTCTGTAAGGCTGCTTCAGTCTGGCTTACCTTGACCAGACATAAGATTTCTTTTCAAGACACCTCCTCCTGGCCGTGCACAGCGGTGCACAGAGGTCTCTGCACGCATTGCCCTGCTCCCCCATCTCCTCTGCCCGCTCTGAAGGTAGCCCAGGGGTGCTCTTTCCTAATCTCAGTTCTTCTGGAAAGTTTAATCTAATGCACCATTTAGTTTAACTTTGAACACTTTCAGTTTTCAAGTAATCAAAGGATTTTGGAAAAACTGCTAAAAAGTTCACCTCAAAACTCACCCATTTCTTCTCCAGTTAAACCATTTGTTTCTAATCAGTTTTAGATCACTCCATGAAGGTTTCACAGAAACTACAGTGATGAACTGCTACATAAAATTTAGCATTTATTAAGGGAACTTCCATGTGAGGCGCATCTTGGGCAGCAGCACCCTCCACATGGCATGGCAGGTGCTGGAGGACCGAGCA
>NW_005316323.1:0-1016 GCF_000412655.1 Myotis brandtii
AAGTGAATTGTGTTGGGCATGCATTACTTTTTATTTTTCCTAGTTTATATTTGGAGTAGATTTTTAGAAATGAGATTGATGGGCCAAAAGGATGAAGATGGTTGCAGAGTAGGTAGAAGTTACATTCACCTGCTTCAGGCCCCAAACCAGATTTACAGCTAAATTAGAGAGCAATCAACCCGAATATCCAGAGACTCTGGTTTCATTTTCTTTATTCTGATAAGCAGGCTCTTATTTATTTCTAGCTAATCAGATAATAAAGAAGAAATAGGAGTTTTTTTGGCTTCAAATTGAGGTTGACAAATTCCACTTTCTTAACCAGCCTCTTTTTGTTCACCACCTTTCAAAAATACCAGACCTTAGGAGAATTCTTATATACTTGAGCTGTCTTATAATAATACGGAGTGGAACTGACCCATAGACCCAGTGGATTTGTAGCAACAAAAGCCACTGTCATTTTCAAGGTGTATATGAAGGGCATGTTACTTCTGCCCTTGTTGCTTAAACTTGATGATGCCTTACAGCTGAAGGTTATTCTTGTTCTGAGTGATTTAATAAAAGCTTCTCTGAGGTCTCACATATTATATTATTTTTTTCTTAGATCTCAGTTGGACTAATTTAGTTCTTTGTCTTTTTAAATAATATGTAGGTAACTTTCATGCTGGGTTTATATGAGATGGGATCTCATAGTGTCTAGATGCTGGTATAATTTTTTATGGATTTTACAAAATTAACTAACTTGAAATACATTGCTACACAGAATAATCATGGGGCATTTCTGTTATTTCTCCCTAGCTACACTTTTGAAAATGTGTGTCTTTGTGAAATATAGGGTGAGCTTTTAGTGTGAAATGGCATTTTATAAAATAACATGAAGAATGTGTTATCAGGAGAAGTGTAATGAGTTCATCTTGTAAAATTCTTATATACAGGTTATTTTTCAGTTAAATCATAAGTTGAGTTGTAACTTTTTGCTTCCTTTATTTTGGAGGGAAATTAGACTTGACCAGCCATTC
>NW_005316324.1:0-1016 GCF_000412655.1 Myotis brandtii
TGGTAACTGATCCCCCTTCCTCCTGCAGACCAGCGTTTTAAAAGTGACCCTGACTAGATTGAGGAATTGACTTTCAGCACGTGCACACATGAGATTGGGGGACGTAGGTGGTGTCAATACCATGCCATTCACAGGCTCCCAGCCATTACATAGGATTTGTCCAATGACAACCTCTGGGCCTTTAAGCTGGTCAGGACTGCTTGGCTCCTTGCCTCTGAGCTTAGTCTGTGCTGACCAAGCTCCGATTGTGTTTTGCTTTTCGGTCTGCCTGGGTGGGTGAGAATGGAGCAGGTTTCCTTTGGGTGGGGAGGAACATTCCTTTCTTCCTGTGGGGAAGGTGGTATTTATGTTTCTCAGAAAAGAAGTTCCTGGAGAATAACATATGGCTATATGCTTTGGATGTCTGGGATAAACAGAACGATTTAAGCAATCTATTTCTCCTCTGAAGTGCTGTCAGAAGGGTCAAGAGGGAGTACAACCTAGGAGAGCCCTTCTTCAGATTTAATGTGTGAAGAAAGCAGTGATGCTGAACTCTGCTTAAAATCACCTTGGAGCTTGTTAAATAGAAACAAACACACCGAAGCCAAACTCCGTCCCAGGCCAATGAAGTCCGATGCTCTAGGTGGCGAGGCCTGAGTCTTGGTATTTTTTAAAAGCTGATTGTCAGCTGTGGCCAAGTTGAGAACCACTGCAGTTAGTACTGTGTAGCTTCTGTTAGAGTGTCAGGGAATGAAAATTGACTCCCTGAGGTTAACAGAGAAAGGATGAAATGCCTTCTCTGAGTCAGGCATTGTGCTGGGCACTTGCCTTATATTATCCCATAATTCCCACAAGGACATGGCAAGGTGGGTACTCTGTCACTCTCTTCATTTACAGAAGAGGAACGGAGGCCTAGAAAGATGAGCCCATATGCACAAGGTCACCCAGCTAGGAAGTGGTGGAGCTAGGATTTGAGGTAATGTCTCTCTAATGGCAAAGCCATTAACCCTCATGCTCCTACAAAGGACCTACTAGGG
>NW_005316325.1:0-1016 GCF_000412655.1 Myotis brandtii
AGGCGATCAGACCCCAGGAGCTGGGCTCTTCACCAGCTGCTCTGCCTCCTGCATGAGCCCTGGGAAGCCTCGCTCTGCCAACCACTGATTCTTCCTTCTGTCCTCCACTCACTCATCCCACATGAATTTACTGAGTGTTTACTATGTGTCAGGTGCTATCTGGGAGCTGGGGATGGAGCGTGCCTTCTGTGGGAGAAGGACCTGCGCAGATAAGCAGCTGAGGTGTCCAGAGAGCCCAGTGCTGTGGACCAAGGATAAAGCAGGAGCCTGAGCCGTTGGGGCTGCTGTGACGGAACACCCTAGCCTGGGAGGCTAATGAACAACAGGCACTAGTTTCTCACCGTTCTGGAGGCGGGAAGTCCAAGGTCAGGGTGCCAGCAGGTGGGGTTCCGGTGAGGGCCCTGTTCTGGGTGACAGACCACTGGCTTCTCACTGTGGAAGGGGCAAGGGGGGCTTTTGGGGGTCTCTTTTCTAAGGGCACTAACCCCACTCATGGAGGCTCCATCCTCATGACCTAACCACCCCTCTCAGGCCCCACCCCCACTCCCATCACGCTGCGGTTAGGATGAGAGATGCATGTAGGAGGACACCAACAGCAGGCAGGGTGACTTTGGACTAACAGTGTCAGCTCCTTGAGCCTCTGTGCCCTTATTGTAAATGGAGACGCTGAGGCCTGCCTGCTTCAAATAGCTCGGAGGCAAGCAAATGAACTATGGAGGTGTCCGTGGCTCATAGCCTTTGAAGTGCTAGGCCAATGCGGGAGCATAGCGTTTGCTGTTCTTGCGTCTGTGTTCCCCTGGTCCTTGGTTCATATCTTTATTAGCGCGTTCACCATTGTTTCATAGTTGGTCGTGCAGGTTTCCGTGTCTCTCCATAAGCTGAATGTGTGAGGGCAGGAACAGGGTTAAGTATGGAACAAAGGTACAATTACTCATATTCATAATCTGTATTTAACGAGCCCCTCCCGGTGTCGGACTCGTTGCTGAATTTAATCTTCAACATGTAAGTTGTTATTA
>NW_005316326.1:0-1016 GCF_000412655.1 Myotis brandtii
TGCGAGTAAAACATAAATTTCAGCATCAACAGGCTTCTGAGAAGAGAGAAAAACTAGCAAAAGAACACTTAAAAGTAACAGAGAAATAATGAATTAGAAATATGGTAGAATCAGCTTTATTAACCTAGAAAACACTGGTTATTTTTCTGGGAGACTTTGAATAAAATTGGCTAAAAGTTTCAGATAATTAGCAAAGGTAAGAGTCTGGATCAGAGACAGCCTGAATCTCTGAGCCACAAAGGCAGGGTGTGTATTCTGCGGTGCTTCATACCTCCATCACCTGCCACGGAGTGCACACTCTTCTGACCTCCGTTTCATTTAGTCTCCGGAGCTCTCCTTGGCCCATTTTATTCTTCATTTTCTACACACCCTTCAGAAAAGCTGCTACTTTACAGCTTTCAGCCGTAGGAATTGGCCTGTTGTTTTCCTCCTGGCTTTTAATTCTCCTATTGTGAAGCCCACAGACACCATAGATTACTATTTATTTTGTATTCTTACCCATAACATCTTGGCTCCAAATTTTGGTCCCTGAGCTATCTAAATTGTTCTGCTAACCAAGTTAAATCCCCGACTTAGAGCAGCCACAGGAAAGGTTTCCTACATCTCATCCTGGTGCTGTAATTGAAATTAAAGTAAATTATTCACACAGTGCACATTAATGTTGGCACAGCTCCTTCTGCCTCCTTCCCAAATGACATTATGAGTTATGCCAAACTGAACTCATTTCCATTTTTGATATGGTTAACGAGTGGTAGATGAGGGGGACGCCACTGACGGCGCATAACTGGATTTCAATCAGGCATTTAGGAAAAACAATGACTCTGAGACTTTTGTCCTGGACATGCCAGATAGATGTTAACTGCGCAGTGCAATGATGTTTAAATTAAATCACCAACATTGATTAGTTGATTGATAAGAATCAGGAAGAAAACTTCCATTTGTAATTGTTTTCCCCAACATTTCCTCTCTGACCCAGCTTGTGGATCCAATGTTACGCCACCATTAAAAGCCTGCAA
>NW_005316327.1:0-1016 GCF_000412655.1 Myotis brandtii
TGTGTGTGTGTGTGTGTGTGTGTGTGTGTAAAAGTGAGAAGGAAAGTCTAACACAAGAGTGATTGCACACAAGTATCTTCTGGTGAGTGTGCATTTTTATTCCTTCATGTGTGCTGACAGGTAAAATGGGAAAATACTCCATGGTCTTCAGAAAACTTCTACCATTGATCCGCATGGTAATTTACTTTTTTATCTCTTTCCTTTCCCTTTACCTTAAGCTATTATGGCATCTTTCTTTGCAGAGCTCAGTAATTGGAAAACTGGTTTACAAATCTGGCCACTTTTCTTCTCTAAAGATTTTTTTTAAATAACTTGTAGAGCTCAGGGAACGAGAAGAGAAAGGGGAAAAGGTATGCATTTTAGTGAGATCCAGAAGGATGAACATCGAATTTATTTAATATTCTCACTTATTACTTTGCAGGAAGAATTTGAAGAAGGGAACTGGAATTTAATTCTTTGGATAACACAGGTCTGGAGCCATATGCAGAATTTACCTTTAAAAATATTTGTAGTCTCTGGATCAATCAGACTTTAAGCCACAGTAGTGGGAGGATATCAGTTCCAGAGATCACTCCATAACAGAGAAATAACAGCAATAAAAACATCAGTGACAGCTCATTTCTAGGTACCAAAATCTGTTTTAGTTTCCTGTGACTGCTGGAGTTATTGGGAGAATTAAATGATTTAATATACAAAAAGCCCTTGAAACAGTGCTTTAAAACAGTATTTTTTGTTTTCATGTTATCATTATTATGGGCATTGGAATATTTTCAGGAAATACAATTTTGCAGTGGTCCTTCAATAGGGGTCCATTGATGTTCTTGGGACTTTGTATGTAAAATTTAGTGAATATGTGTAGTTATGTATTAGTTTGCCAGAGCTACTAGGTATAACGAAGTACCACAGACTGGGTGGCTTAAACAATAGAAATTTGTTGTCTCACAGTTCTAGAGGGTAAAGTTTGAAATCAGAGCATTGGCAGGATTGGTCTAGTCTGAGGGTATTAGAGAAAAATT
>NW_005316328.1:0-1016 GCF_000412655.1 Myotis brandtii
AACTCTTTTTCCTGTAGCTTTTAATTGCTTCTTTTCCCCTAAAGTTTGATCTTGGTCTACTAATACTGTATTCACATTATTTCTGATTTATAACGTCTACTTCTCATTGTTTTAACCTGCCATCACAAGATTGAAATCTCCACAAGGGCAGACAGTTGACACATTTTAGTCTTTGCTGCCTATCTTTCTTTGTATCTGGCATGCAGTGGGTGGATGCTCCGTAAACATTTGTTGAATGGATGCATAAGTGAATTATCTCATATGTGCATATTGTTTAGTTAAGAAATATTTCTAGATCACAAGATAAATTGTTTTCCAACAGTTTCTATTAGTAGATTTATGGTTTTACCTTTCATATTTATGTCTTTAACCCAAATGTATATTTATATATCTATAACTACTACAGTGGGCCACTTTTCTCTACAGCCAACTATCAAAAAAAACCCCTTTGTTTTCTTATTGATTTGTGGTGTCTCCTTTATCTTTTAACAAGTTGGTAACTTGTCTTTACTTAGATTTAATACATTATCACCTCCTGTACAGTGACTTTCAAACTTTATAAACAGACTCACAGAAAGGAGTACATTCTACTTTGTAAAACACTTTGCACGTATACATGCATGTACAAAATCTACAATGAAACTTTACAAACAGTACTCTGTGGTGAATTTACTGTGTATGAATATGCTCTGAGATTTTACATTGTATTTCATTTCATTTTTTAAACAAATGTTTATCATGATGACTGTGGATTATAAGCTATAGTTTATATAGCTCTCATTATACTCTGTGAAGAATACTGCTATATCTTAGAGTCACATTTATATTGTTACAATTATTTATCTTCCTTCTAGGTTATGTGTCTCCTTGAGCATAGAGATAATATGTAATTTCTTTTTGTGTCTCCATCACCAGGCATCTGACCCATAAATTTACCTGTACTATATTTTTGTAGAATTAATACCTCTAGATAACTTATAGTAAACATAATATGTTTAAAAAGTTCTAGACCAGCG
>NW_005316329.1:0-1016 GCF_000412655.1 Myotis brandtii
ACCAAATCTGACTTCCATGAGCAATCATGCTCACGCTTTCCATTAAAACTGAGTTGGAAGATGAGCATCTTCAAGACCCTCTGAGTGTAATCGGTATTTATTCAGGAGGTGGCTGCAATTCTTTAGAAATATGTATCGAGGCTTACTCTATGCAGATGATGTTCTAAGTGCTTCATGTGTATTAACTCGGTTCCCGTTCACAGAAATCCCATGAGGGGGGTCACACTATGACCCAGGTGTGCAGCTGAAGACGGTGGCACAGAGGGGGGATGTCAAGGACTCAAGGTCAGGCCTAGGCTATGAACCAGGTGGTGAGGCCCTGAGGTGGGGCCCCTGGATGGACTAGCACGAAGGAGATAAGACTCTTGCGCGGGCCATGAAAAGCTACCACAAAACTTCTCGGCCCATCAATACTTTCTGTGCACCAGCTGCCTCCCCCAGCTGCACAGGCAAGGAAATGCAATGACCCAATGCCTATCCGTTCCCATTCGCTGACATGAGGGGGTCTGACCGGGACGCGGTGTGCACACCACCAAGCGTGATGTGGACTTTACGTACTCTCTGTGCCAGTCATAAATCTGATGGATGTTGCCAAATACAATCTTGTCTTTTCCTTTCATGTCATCAGGAACACCATCTTCTTTCATAAGTGCCATGTAGCCCTATAATGAAATATTAAAAAACATGTTTATTACATTGAACATGTTTGTACCAAGTGATGGTTTAGTAATAAGGGACAAAACAGACATATACCATGTCTTGTAACCAATTCTTTATTTAAAAACAAATACAAATCCTATATGGAAAGGGTCCTTAACTGGCACGTGAACAACACAGGGGTTTAGGGGTGCCAACCCCAGTGCCCTCAAAAATACACATATAACTGGACTCCTCAAAAACTTAACTTCCAACTAATAGCCTACTGTTGACCAGAGCCTACCGGTTACAAAGTCAATTAATACATCTTTTCTATGTTGTGTGTATTACATACTGTATTCTTACAATAAAGTAAGCTA
>NW_005316330.1:0-1016 GCF_000412655.1 Myotis brandtii
TGTGTCCGCAATAACCATGTGCTTTTCCTTGAAGAAACCCTTCTTGACCAGAGTGACACAACCTCTTGAGACGAAACCGTGACACAGAATGTTCAGTTCTGGGTCAACTCCTTAAGAAAATTAAAACTCAAACCTAGTTCTCCAAAAGAACATTTAATGTTGAGTAAAATAGAGCAATGATTCTCAACCCTAGCTGCATGTTAGAATCACCTGGGAGCTTCTACATGCTAATGAATCACCAGGCTCAGCCCTTTACCAGAGATCTGACTTACCCCATGGGAGATGGGAGCCGGGTATCAGCACTGTTAAAGTTTCCTGTGTGGTTCTAATGTGCTTCTATCTAGAGCTGCAAACAACAGCTGTAGCTAGGGTGTAAACATTAAGGTTTTAGAACATTTGGAAGCTGTTGCTGCAGGTCTGTGCTCACGTATAATTCTTGTTTCTTCTTTTTACCATTAAACCACCATGACACAGATTGGACCATGTGCAGTACTGCTCTAAAATAGCTCTCCTATTTTAGGGCAAGCCTAGATCTACCCTATTTGTCAATAGACAAATAATTGAACTCTCAATGTTACACTTGTGGTTGGAATCCCTATGTGTTTGTTAAGTGTGTTGACCACAGAGACAGCCTGGTGTTAAGTAATCTTTGCTTTTCAAACCAGTGACTCTTTGGTTGTGGTTGGGAGATGGGAGGGGTGATGGGAAATGTAAGAAAGAGCATTTAAGTATAAAGAGGCAAGAGAAAACATTTGAGGGTGGTGGGTATGTTTACCATCTTGATAGTGGTGATGGTCTGGCAGGTGTACAGTTATGTCAGAACTTTTCAAATTGCACACTTTAAATAGGTGCCTTTTATTGAATGTCAATTGCAACTCAATAAAGTTTAAAATATATACATTCCTAACTTTTTATATGTCATTTAAATCTTTTATGTCAGATATACAAGTTTTTCAAAAAGCTTTAAATTATTGCCATAGCTGGTTTGGCTCAATGGATAGAACATCAGCCTGTGG
>NW_005316331.1:0-1016 GCF_000412655.1 Myotis brandtii
CCCTCCCCATCCCCATGGGCTAGTTCATCTGTTCTCAGTGCTGCCCTTATACAAACTCTGGGCTGATCACTCTCAAATGTATGCTCTGGCTCAGACGCTGAGCTCCAGCTCCATTCTTGAAATTGCTGACTGGACACTTGCTTCCCTAATAGTCTAGGCAGGCTCTTGGAGGGGTTGGTGGCCCAGGGGAATGCTAGGGAGGCTACCATGTGACAAAATTCTTGGGAAGCTGGAGAGAACTTGATGACAACAATGTGTGAGTTTGTAGGAACTGAAAAACAAAGACTTAGGATGTCTATGTAAACGCGCAGGTAGCCTGGGCAAGAGGAAATGGGATGTTTCATGATATCAAGGAAGAGAATCGATTTGGGCTCTGTAGAAACTCCAAATGAAATACATACAAAACCATGCTGGCCCCTTTCCATTATAAACTTGCTTTCTTCTTGTTTTCTTTGAATCGGTGAATGGCTTCATAATCTACCCAGTGACCCAAGTTAAATTCAGGATTATTAGTCCTTTTTTTGTTTCCCACATCAAATTAGTCCATAAATACTATTGATTGTGTCGCCCAATTACATTTTAATCCACTCAGGCCTCTCATCACATCTACTTCCTCACATCCAGCCTGTCTGTTCTTTCAAAAGCTTTTGGACTCACCTCCCAGCAGCTGTCTGACTCTGCTGCCTTCAGCTATTCCCAGTACCTTCTGAATAAAATCCAGATTCCTTAGTATGGCTTGTAAGGTTCTTCATTATTTGGCTCCTGACTTCTCTCTTCAGCTCTACTCTTTCCAGTCCTGCCCATGAACCCAAGGCCTGAACTCGATGGAACACTTTGCAGTTTCCCAGCATTCACACTCTCACCTGCTGTTCCTTCTGAACAAAAGATTTTCCTGTTTTCACAGCCTGGTTAACTCCTCACGTTTCCACTCCAGTCACCTCTGGGGGTCTTCTCTGATTAGGCTGTCTTCTTCTGGGTCTTCTTCTAGGTCAGTGATGGCGAACCTATGACACGCG
>NW_005316332.1:0-1016 GCF_000412655.1 Myotis brandtii
ATATGGATTGAGAAATCCCAGAATTAAATGATCAGAGTCAGAACTGGTTATCACTTTTGAGATAAGCAATTATATTTCATTATATGTGGTTCACACTAGCACTGTGATTCTAGGAGATCCCTCACCAAATCCGTATGTATGATGTGAGTTCTCTGTTATAACCAAAGGACTAATATCAAATGAAAACTGTATGAAATCAGATGATAATACCCAACTGATACACAAAAATTGAGCAGATCCCTTCCATTGCAAAGTGATTTATAGTATTAATGTACCCAATCAACACTTTCTTAAGTAAGTCCTGGCTTACTTCAATTTTGGACAAACCCAAATTCCAAACAAGGAAGATATAAAGTTAATTAGCTTTACTCATCATTGTATACATAGCTACAAAGGAATTTGCAAACAAACACCAAAATCACGTAACGTAGTGCATATTTAGAGAACAAGAAGGGCTGGGCACAGAATCTACTGTCCATATGTGCCATGCCAGTCGATGCCTAGGTACACTTCTCAGCCCCTACAAAACCCTAAACAGGAAGATTCTGTCCTAATACTTTTCTCAAAAGACACCTGGGCAGGCAACATAAAGAAACAGTAGGAGTCCCAACTACTGTGCCTTTCACGGTATCACATTTGTCGCAAGTGAAAAGGCATGAAGGATAAAATATTTCTATTATGGAATTTCTCCCACAGTCTCTGTTTCCTAATCCCTCACAAACACAGGAGTTGCACTCCTGAAAAATAGCACAGTTGGCCAAGCAGTCTTAACACGATCAAGGTGTTAGAGAAGAAAGGGGTACTGGGTAAATCACAAAAGGTTTCACAGAGATGGACAAATTAAGTTTCTTCCCAGTCTGCTGTCACGTCGTGTATGAATGATTGAATCGGTCCACCACCCACGAAAGATCTGTGCACACCAGCTGCCCTCTGTCTTTATAGTTAGGCCACGTGGTGCATGTGACAAGTGCTTTGGGAGGTCAGAGGTCCACGCAAGAAACAGGCAGGCATCATCC
>NW_005316333.1:0-1016 GCF_000412655.1 Myotis brandtii
GTCATCGTCATCGTCTGTCCTGGGCGAGGCTCCTGCTGGCAACGGCTGACAGCCATCTCAGCTCAGCTGGAAGGCGCTGCAGGATGAGGCCCTGCTGCTCTGGCCAACACTTCTTTCCGCCTAACCTTTCTTTCCTCCTCATCGCCTTCAAAGCTCAGGAGCCTGGGTGTCCCCTCTGCCCTCCTGAGTGTGTGGTGCACACGCGCTGCCTTGCTCTAGTCTGCAGTGGGAGGACACACTCACAGGGCCAGCAGAATTATTCTTTACAAATGAAGGAGCAATGAACTCATTCTCAGATAATAAAAAATTGAGACAAATTATTGTCAGCACACCTGTCCTACAAAAAATGCTAAAGGGAGCCCTGCAGGCTGGAATAAAAGGACACCAGATAGTAACTCGAATCCACATAGAGAAATAAGGAACACCAGCAGAATGGTATAATATATACATATTTAAGACAGTATTAATGTAATTTTTTTGTAACTTCTCTTTTTTCCTACCCGACTTACAAGATAACTGCATAAAACACCAATGATAAATCTATGCTGCTGAGCACACAATGTATAAAGATGTAATGGGTGATGATAACGTAAGTGGGAGAGGGGATTATGGAGATATATAAGGAAGATTTTTATATACTATTGATATTAAGTTGGTATTAATCCAGACTAAATTGATATAAATTAAGATGTATTCTAACAGTGTAATGATTGCAGGGGGGAGGGGATGGGTGAGCAGAGATGAAAGAGGGTATTGGGAGGATAAATACAAGAAATGACAAGGCAATTAAAAGAGTATGCCAGAAATGAAGTACTAATTTAAGATTTGAGGAACTAAAGGGATATGTGACACATAGAAAAAAAATAGCAAGATAGCATGTCCTTCCTTATGAATAATTATATTAAATGTAAAGGGATTAAGCTATCCGATTGAAAGGCAGAGGTAGGCAGAATGGATTAAAAACATGATCCAACAATAAGTACACTATCTACAGCAGCCGTGGGCAAACTACGGCC
>NW_005316334.1:0-1017 GCF_000412655.1 Myotis brandtii
TCTTTGTACTTCATATTATAAAATAATTATATTTTCTATAATTGTATCCTGGGTGAATCTGAGACGGTGTGAGCCCAGTGTCTTACATAATAAATAATAAATGACTTATTTATAAGAGCCCAGAGGGAGAGCTTCTATGTGCCAAGAGCTTTTGCCTTCTTTCTGAGTTGGTATTTATGACTCTGGCCCTGCAGGACTGAACCTATATTCATTCCAGACCCACCTTGGTCTCCATCCCTGCCAAGTATCTGCAGCTAATCCTCCTACACAGGGTGCAGGCAGGGCCTGACTGGAGGGTAGGGCAGAGGTCAGAAGGAAGGAGGAGCTATCACAGAGCTAAACTGCCTTGTCACTGCCTAACTGGCAAATTGCTTCCCAATCCAATCAGAATTGGATTCATCACGCTGACAGCCAGGAGTAGGACTAAGGAGAAGAATAGAAAAGACAGTCAGCATAATGCAAAAAGAAGATAGGAGGATTTATTTAAAAATGCTAGTTATCAGCGAGCTAAATCAGAACTTTGCTAATAAGAATTAGGTACCTTGGTTCTGGGGTTTCCCAGGTCCTGAGTAGGCCTTGCTGTCCCTCTCCCCTGGTTCCTCTCTTGAAACTAGGTTTTGGTTTCTGCCTTGGGAAATGAGGGCAGCACAGAACAGTAAAAGCAGCACAGAGCTAGAATTCTGGAAACTTGGATTCTATTCCTCATTTTGCCACTAACTAACCTGTGGGTGACTGTAGACACTTCCCCACTCTGAGTTTCTGTTTCTCCATCTATAAGATAAGAAGGTTCGATGAGATCCTTTCCAGCGTCTGCATGAGGCATGATCCATGCATCCTCAATCCAATTACAACTTGGAAAGCTATATCAGGTCTTTTACTCAAAAATGTTAAGGATATTCTATTCTATACAGGTCAAGGCCTGCAGTCCTCCCAGTGTTGTTCCTGCTGATACTTACTTGGTGGCTTGTTTCCTTGTGTGGTTTGTAATTTATGGTTCTTGAGTTCCTTGTCTACTGC